>NW_012130159.1:68389-80671 GCF_000143395.1 Atta cephalotes | reverse complement strand
CGTTTTATTATCTCATTTAATGTTTCTAAAATACAAATAAACACAGGCAGTGCAAAATGAGTATACGATACATTGTATATATCTTATCTGACTCGTCTTTAGGTAGTTGGAACCGAGCATCGCAGAAACAGGCACTCGATTGTTTTTTTTCGATTTTGTCTTTTTTATTATTGTACAATAACTTTATACTTCAGCAATGATTTTCACTATGACATAGATTATTTCATATTAGAAATGGGTATCTCATATTACGATTTCTGTGCCTTACGGTTTTACGATCATCAAATCTAACTCCTGTAATTAAGCAATTCAACACATTACGTATTTTTCTATTAGTACGATCTTACTCTATCATCACATGAAGAATTTATTGCCAAATATTTACTTATTAAATAATAAACAAGATTAAAAGCTCATCTCAACGAAACTTGAAGACCGAATCCAAATTCTAAAATCTTTTTTTGCAACTACTATTAGCACGATCTAATAATGAATTTTCCACTAAATAGTTTTCAATCTAAGAACAATAAATTCATGGTGGAATCAATAGATAGCATTATTAGTTTAGCGAAAACGCTGTTATCTCATATTAGACGCCTATCTCATTTTGAAAAAATGCCTATCTCACAATAGAGGCTTTCTCTATATATACAATATAATATGTATTATATATATTAGTTAGAAATTAATAATTACAATACAAATTAATAATTAACTATTTTTTATTAAATTTAATATTTATTTTTGAAACATACTGATATAGATCAGTCACGAAAGTAATCTTTATAATTTTTTTATTATTTTCCTCCTCTTTTCAGGCAAGATTCCGAATCGATAGAAAAACTAATCTTGCGATGAATTCACACACATCAAATCATATTTTCTTGCTTCAGCAACATTTCTAAATTTTTTGCCAGACTAAAGGCTGCGTTGCGGGAGCG
This sequence comes from Atta cephalotes, assembly GCF_000143395.1. NCBI lineage: Eukaryota > Metazoa > Arthropoda > Insecta > Hymenoptera > Formicidae > Atta > Atta cephalotes. The sequence continues at coordinate 79,730 of NW_012130159.1, read as the reverse complement.
CGTTCAGTGCTATCAGTGCTTTCTATCCTTGTTTTACTTATAAAGAACGATAAAGGTAGAATGACGCATTAGCGTTGAAAGTGGAACAGCACAGCGGAACGCAATCTTAGTCTGACAAAAATTTTATAAATGTCGATAGCAAAATGGCTTCATGAATTTTTTGCAAATAAAGACTAATCTTTTTAACAAATCAGAATTTATATAACTTGCCTAAAAAAAGGTGGAAGAAGATAATAAAAAATGGATTATTTTCATGATTGAATCATGTCGATGTTTTTTAAAATAAATATTGTATTCCATAAAAAATAGTGAACAATTATTATGTTTATTTGTATATCTAATATATGTAATTTAGTAAATTAAAAATTGTACAAAACTGTACGTGAACAGTTTGATAAGTCAGCGATTTCTTTTTACTTTCTTTTTTTTTACTAAAATGCGACTTACTTTTCAATATAGTCTTCTTTTAAAAGTCATTGACTTATCAAACTGCCTACGTAATATATATGTATATATTTCACTATATGATGAAATATATATATGTAAATATTTCACTATAATGTAACGTTTTTTAATATAAAATTTCTTATGTATAACCTTAATCAAAAATATTAGGCAACTTATTAACCATTAATTAACTCAAAAATTTATAAAATTTACTGTAACTTATCCTTTGTTTTAAGAATCCTTTAAAGTTATATATAATACAGATCATCAGGAAACAAAAAATATAGGTGCCTGATATTTTTGGCAAAGACTATATACATATGTTTCATGTTTTGACGTAAAATACATTTCCATTTATAACTTTTTTCCATTTCTCCAACAGAGATTTTTAAACGAAATCGTTCTAATTTTTCCATTAGCGTCTCATTTAAATTTCATGGAACTCCGATCAAAATATTGTTTTGTTACTTTTAAAACAAAGACATAGGAAACGTGAACAGTCAAGAGAGAGCCCCTTTAAATCTTAAAAATCAAAAATATTTACAAAAAAAAATTACACATTTACAGTACAATAAAATTGGAGCTGAAAATTATAGAAAGATTTGTTAAGTAAATCCAAAACGATCATAGTATAAATTTAAGTTCTTCCAGTTTTCGATGAATCAATTTACAATTTTAAGAGAAACATAAATTAGTAAATTAAATATGTGTTGATTTTGTGTTAATTTTTATCTGCTAGTAATTAATTGAAAGTGATAATTGATTAAAAGTGATAATATAAAATAAATTCATTAGTCCATCCACTATTCAACTACTTCTCTCCTGGTTTAAAAATCTCAATTCCAATTTGACCCTTCAATTTCACCCTAAACAAAGATCCAAGGTGACACAAATAATGACAGAGAAATAGTTTAAAATCCCTGTAAACAGATAATTCATTACTTCCTACTTCTTCATCTATATAATCGACTTATCGGCACGAGAATGAAAGTGATACATATATATATTAGGTGTAGTAAAAAAAATCTATTATTTTTCCATTCAATTTCATGCAAAAATAATGGATTTCTTTTGGCTACACCTAATATATAAAAAAAAGGTATATATACATCGGAATTATCTACGTTTGTTCCCACAAATATTATGACGCTGATTTATGAGAAGGCGGATGACTTTGTATAGCATGTGGACCGTTTAGTTTTAATAAATCACATTTTCATTGCTTTCTTCCTTAACAACTGTTTACCCTGTCAATCAACATTGCAGAGAGCTAAACGTATCGTATTAGGAAGTAAAAGATGGTGTCGCACAATGATAAATGTTAGGGCGTATATATTATCGCTCCGGTGAGTGGAATGCGCAACTTTAGACGCGCACATTTGGGCACGTTGAGGAATTCGTCTAACAGCAGGGACGAAGCGATAACTACACGCTATCTAAACGTTAAGTTACCATTGACCACACTTGCTTGCTTGGCGGTGGTTCAACAGTCTGCGATTCAATATTCAAACCAACTCAAACTTGGCCCGCGTTATGAACAAAAATAGAAATTGGCGACCTATATCCCGCCGTTTAGCGATTATTCGTCGCTCGCACGACGCGACGTTTACGTAGCTGATACATGTGAATCACGTCACATTTTCTACAATTATAAATTATGCTACGGACTCGTTCCTCCGACGCTGCTTCATCGAACCGAAAAAAATGCGATGTTAAAATAATCGACCTTTCACTCTGATTTATGAAAAGGTTGTTTTGCAAAATCCTCCGGTTAAAACGAACTCAAACTCTACCTTCATTATTTGTATAATAACACTGGTATTAATAAGGTTTCTTTTCCTCAACACTCGAATGGGAATTCTTATTTTTAGCCGTTGAAAAAGAATATCAGGTTAAAAAGTTTCATAATCAGATACTGAGAAATTAAGGATTTTATTTTTTTTTAAATTACAAATTTAAATAATTTATAACTTTTTTCTTTTGCTTTACGGAGCAAAATACAAAAGAATCCATCACCATTCAAATAATTGAGAAACATAAAATCTTGTAAATCAGTATAATTTTTTACATTAAATATTTGCCAATAAAATTTTAATAATTTTAATAATAAAATTTATTTTAATCATTTAAAATGATATATAAGCAATAAAAAAAGACTTTCACATCATTACATTATTTTCATATATTATGAAAAAATATTTAAATTTCTTATAGCTTATAGCTGTATTCTTATAGCTGTATATTATGTATATTATGTATATTAGACAAATTTGCATATTATTATGTAAAAAGTTCAAAGCGGAGTTTCTAAAAATTGATGGAATTTTCTGAAAAGTATATTTCAATATAAAAAGTCCTACAAGAAATTCATTACTTGTTGAAAAATAAAACATTGATTTTAAACTAAAAATAGATTAATTAAATTTGGGAGAGTTATTGTTTCAAATTGATTGTGTATTGATATATTGAAAATTCAATAGTAACAGCACGCAATCATATTTTTGAAACAATTCATTTGAAGAAAAAAAATATGTAGGGTGTTTGGAAAATAATGAATAAATCTTTCGCATAGGAGCAAAATGGACCAAACTGAGAAGAAAAATCCTCTATTATTTTGCAATAAACAAAATATTAATTGCTAAAAATTGCTGAAAATTGGCTTCAATAATTTTTTACTCAAATACTATCAACTTTACAGAAAAACTGCAAAAGACAAAAATTGTTTATTTTCTTCTCATAGAGCTCTAAGAATTTTTTTTAAATTTTTCAGAATTTTTAATATTGTATTTTCTCATGTTGATAAAAATCAGAAAATGCAGTACTAAAAAATTGATAAAAAATTCTGAAAAAATTCATAGAGTTTTATGAGAAGAAAATGAGTTTCTGAGAAAAGTTTTCCTGTAAAATTGACAGTATTTGAATAAAAAATTATTGAAAATCAATTTTCGGCAATTTTTAGTAATTAATATCTTATTAACTATTACGAAAATTGCAAAATGATAGAGAACTTTTCTTCTCAGTTTAGTCCATTCTATCTCCATGCGAAAGATTTATCATTATTTTCCAAACCCTGTATATGTATGTATGTATATGTATATATATATATATATATATAGTTGAACATCTAACTTTAACCGAAAATAGCGCTTCACGTATTTATGAGATGTGCTTACATAAACGGTCTTATTTTCAATCTTATTATTGTTTGATCCAAATTTGTTGCACTGTGTAATTTTTAAGAAAATAAATAAGACATAAAGGCGGTTTTTTTATTTGCACTCGATATTTTACGAAATCAGTTCATGCGATATTTAAAAAGATAAAAACACTTAACTGCATAACAAGCATGCTTTATTATAGTGACGTAATTTTTATATTTATCGACAATCTGAAATATCATTATCTCATTATCTTAAGGCCTTATTTATGATAGCCTTATTTATTAAAGGACTCTCCATGATTAATTCTATAGATTAATGAGTTAAATTGGTATCTCGAAAATGAGTGTTGATAACACGTTTTATGTGTCACTCATCATAGCCATTTATTAATTACTGTTTTTTTTCGCGGGATATATCTATGCTTAAATGTATCTGTGTCACAATTATAATAATAACAGCGACGCACAATGATACAATAATGATGGGAAGTGAATTAATTTGCGAATATATTTCTTATTTCCAGAAAATATTTTCGTGCGCAACGCGATTTTCCGTTTAATTACACAGACATACATATCGAAGGATTACGAATAGACACGGCCGATAAAGAACCCAGACATGACGAGAAAGGTATTCCGATGATTTTGGCAGGAACTAACGCGGTAATTCGATTATTCGGCACCGGTATCACGGAGGACACCTTGATCACCTTCACCGACATTCCGGCGGATAGAGGCAGTGTATGCGACAAAATTAAAAGTAATGAGTTTCCAGTGAGTACATCACCGTTCAAGTTATTAAAAAATATTATAAAGGATACTTTTCACTAATACTTAATATTATTTAATTTCCATTTAATATTTAAGGTGGAAAATATAGAGGAATCTACGGCAACCGTTCGTGTAGTACTCCCTCTAGGATCGTCGTTTTATATTTGCACAAAACGGCCGTTATATGAAAAAGAGAGATTAAATAAAGATATTGTATTGTTTAGACACCAAGGCATCGCGCTGCACAACACTGTGAGCATATTTCTCTTCTCTCTTTTTCACCATCGCGATTTTATCTAGACACATGTAACTAGGCTTAATATAAAATTTCGTTATAGAGTAGAATTATTTATAATTCGGATCTTTTAGATCAGCACGTATGAGAAATTACTACCGCTCTGGATCGCTATCTTAATCATTCTCACCTGTCTCAGTTTGTCCGCACTTTTCTCCGGTCTCAATCTCGGTTTAATGGCAATAGATAGAACCGAATTGAAAATACTTTGTAACACTGGTACAGAAAAAGTAAGCGAATCTGTTTTCTTAGTTTATCTGCATTTTCGTTTTCCCTTACGTTGCGTTACTTCTATTTTTTCTGTAGGAGAAAAGGTATGCAAGAACTATTCAGCCAGTAAGAAATCACGGAAATTACCTTTTGTGTTCTATTCTATTTTCCAATGTTCTTGTCAATTCAATATTTACAATAATATTGGATGAGTTGACATCCGGGATTGTTGCTGTTATCTGCTCAACATTAGCTATTGTCATTTTCGGTGAAATTTCGCCACAGGTATGTTTTTTTATATTATGCAAAAGCTTTTTTCCATAATTTATTCGAAAATTTTGATCTTTAGCTTAAAAGTATGATTTATTATGTGTTGCGTTATAGGCTTTTTGTAGCAGACACGGATTATGTGTCGGCGCAAATACTATCTATCTGACTAAATTGACAATGCTAATTACTTTTCCATTAAGTTACCCAATTAGCAAGTGTCTTGATTTTTTTCTCGGCGAAGAGATTGGAAATGTGTATAATCGAGAACGCTTGAAAGAGCTGGTCAAGGTAAGAAATATTAAAATGACTGTATAATAATTAAATTAACTTAGAATGTCTTGCATATTGTTATCAGAAAGTAAGTTATAGTTGCATCGGTTTTCAATGATAACTACAATTAACATAGTTCCTTTATATAACATACAATTTTATTATCTTTAACAAATATTGATAATGCTTACAACTGCGAATATCACGTGGAAAAATCTTATTAGAAATGCCTGAAATGCATGAATACGTGAAATTGATACATTAATACTATACAGGACCCTTTCTAGGTAACGACCGAATACAACGATTTAGAAAAAGATGAAGTAAATATAATTGCAGGAGCGTTAGAACTGCGGAAGAAGACTGTAGTGGATGTAATGACCAGAATCGAAGATGTATACATGTTGAATTATAACGCTATTCTAGATTTTGAAACTGTGTCTGAGATTATGAAATCAGGTACAATATTTTAAGAGAATTTTAGCGATGTTTGCGTATTCCATTGTATCAATCGACGCTAAATATTATCAATTTAATCAAACAAACACTTATTAAAGATAAATCCTAAATCAATATTTAATTTTATCAAGTCCTGATAATAATTTAATATAATATGGTTATTTTTAATAATTATTAATAGTAATTATTGAATATTTTCCTGTCAATTTTATGGAATAGTGTAAACTTATTAAATTAATTGGGATTAAATTGTGCAATTTATTTTTTTAGGATTCTCACGTATACCAGTGTATGAAGATGTAAGAACGAACATCGTAACAATGTTGTATATCAAAGATCTCGCTTTTGTTGATCCCGATGATAATACGCCTCTCAAGACACTTTGTCAATTTTATCAAAATCCATGTAATTTTATTTTTGAAGATGTTACATTGGACATAATGTTTAAACAATTCAAGGAAGGTTTGTATGATATCATTCTTCTTTTTTTTTTTATAGATTTCACGAAAATAATAAGTGATAATAATCGCATATATTTTCAGGTCACAAAGGCCACATGGCTTTTGTACAAAGAGTTAATAATGAAGGCGAAGGTGATCCGTTTTACGAAGTAATCGGTTTGATAACATTGGAAGATGTTATCGAAGAATTGATTCAAGCTGAGATTATTGACGAGACAGATGTGTTCAGTAGGTTTTGCTTATTCATGCTTATCGCGAAATTTTTTCATGATTGAAAATTCAAGTTTACACTCAAATTAAGTAAGGTTTAATCGAATATTAATTTTTGCAGCGGATAACAGAAGTAAACGTAAAAGGCAGGTCCGTCCAAAAATGCCAACGGATTTCACCATATTCGCTGAGAAAAAGGAAAATCAACGAATTCACATCTCACCACAATTAACGTTGGCAATGTTTCAGTACTTGTCAACAAGTAAGCAATATCGGATGGATTGACAAAGCGTTTATATCTTTTGATGTTTGATTTGTAATTATATCTTGTGTAATTTTTAGCTGTGGATACGTTTAAGTCCGATGTTATATCGGAGACGATTCTGCGACGTTTACTGAAGCAAGATATTATTTATCACATTAAAGTGAAATCGCGCGAGAAAGCCAAAACTGATCCGGCTGCGATAATTTATCAGCAGGGAAAAGCGGTCGATTACTTTGTGCTAATTTTAGAAGGTCGCGTCGAAGTAACGGTAGGAAAAGAAAATATGATGTTTGAAAGTGGCCCTTTCACGTATTTTGGATCACAGGCTCTTACCGCTAACATTGGAATCGGTAAGAATAAGATAATGCTTTGTTAATGCTTACCCAAAATGTAAATGGAGCTTCACTATAAGCTCTTTCATTCCTAGCCGAGTCGCCTACAAACGCAAACCCGCAGACAGTCGGAAGTATTCAGTCTGTCAATTTGGATTCAATGTTACGTCATACCTTTATACCGGATTACACGGTGCGCGCAGTAACTGAAGTGTTTTACGTAAAAGTCAAGAGATCTCTGTACCTCGCCGCAAAGCGCGCTACACTTCTCGAAAGAAGACAAAAAGATCCGCTGCCTAGTCAGGAACAATTCGACGATGAAGTGGAGAAGGTTGTATAAATGTTATATAAATCATAAGCTATTAGAAATTGTTACGAAATTTTTTGCCAATCTTGGACGAACTGACTGACTGACTTATTAATTTGCAGTTATTGCATTCTCTGGAGGAAGATGATCGTAGTGTACCTGAATCTCCGATTTTGCCCGCGGATAGGATTAACAACGAGAAGGGAAAGGACTCCATTATTCATTCACCCATACGTAGTGTGACGGCGCCAACGTCGCCGCTTCCGGTCAGCGCCAGTCCAATCACAAATTCAAAGTTTATCTCACCCCGGAATGATGGAAAGATCAGAAATTCATCAGCAAAGGTTTCTACATGTCTCACATTTTAATCCTCAGATGTATTCTTCGAAGGACTATGGCTAAAATCATTCTTGGTCCATATTCTATTAGATAATCAAAAAATTACTCCGCGTATAAATTCAGTGTATAAAATAGCAGGAAAAAAGCAGTTTCCGAACAATTTTAATTTCTTTAGAAGATGTACAAATAATCTGCAAAAACTAATAAATATCTGTTGAATCTGGAATGATCCAGCTATTGCTGCCAAAGGGTTAAGATATCTCAAATTTCACGATAAAATTAAGCTAATGCGAAATTTATTGCTTTCTGATTGATGATGAATATATGTATTTAAGGTACAAACGAGTCCAGTGGAAATTCAAGCTAAACGTGATTCATTGAACGCACCAGATTCAGACACTCTCATTCGGCAGTCCGAGATGACACGCATGTCGCCCGCTATGAAGAAAGTGAATGACGAGGAACGAACAAATCTCTTGCCTAAACAGGATAATTCTTAACGCTTGCAGAACGGTCGACGGCACTCGATACTGTCGACGAAGTCAGTAACGTTAAAAACATCGAACAACACAGAGCGGAACATGCTGGCATGACATATTTTGCTACTGTGACACTAGATACTCCATGAAATATTTAGGTATTTATTGCGAAACAGGCACCTCATGTTTTTTGCGATTGGCTTAGAAACTGTACCCGTTTTTCGTGAATCAGTAAATTTCATAAATATAAAAAAAATAACTTTACGTCGATAGTTTGCAATAAAGAAAATAATACGTAATCGGTTGTCATATAGTATTTCATAGATAATAAATGATGAAATCAAAATATATTCGATAATATATTCGATTATATCTATTTGAAGCTTATCTAATTACGCACGAAAAAAAAGAAAATAAGAGGATTAAAATTTATTTAGTAACATGTCGGTTTTTTATCTTAAAATAAAAAAATTATTTTTATCTTACGCTTGCATGTATCAAAGATTCTTCTCTGTCTTTCTTAAGATTCTTTTTATTCTTTTTATTCTAGATTTTATATAGTATGCGTCACATACATATGTTCTATCAAAACACTATTGTTACGATTGTTTCAATGCAAGTAAACGGTATTGCGGGTACAGTTTTTAGCTAATTGAAAGAAAAGTGATAGAAACTACGCTGCAATAATGCCTTGACATTATTTTGAATATATTTTAGTACGAAAGATTCGTTAGAGAACAAAAGTAAAATATATGAAATTAGCCACACGGTCGAATATTATCATCATACATACATATATATTAGAAAACAGTACAAATGAACGAGAAAAAAAGTTGGAGAAGGTTTAGTATATGTTATTCAAAAGTCACTTCCCCCGAAAACTGGAGAGTTTAGTTACTTTTTTTTAGTTGTGTATACGAATCTAAACGTACATGATAGTTTGAAATGGCCCAATTAGCGAGTAGCAACGAGGAAATGACTTGATAATTGATATAAATTACTTATATTTATATTATGTGCCTTAACAAATTCTCTATATAGATATTATCGTTGTGTGTTTAAATCAATTTTACTAGGAGTATTCCTTTCTGCTTTTTCTTTTTTTTAAGACACTGAAGTCTTATCAATACATTAGTTACATTCCTATCATAGCCGGTGCAGTCACGTACTTATATCACTTTTTCTTGCGATTTATTATCTTAACGAAAGGATCTTAAGATGAATGTAGGAGATATGTGCTGTTTTTCTTACAGTAAGATTAGAAAACGAAGTAAAATTTCGTTTTTTGTTTATTTTTGCTTGATTTGCATTTGATTTTTCCTTAGCAACAATTTAATCATTTCCGATTAACACACATGTAATATTATAATTTAGCTAAAACTGTATTGATATAAAAACTATATATTTGTATCATACAAATGTAAATACAAAATACAAAATGAGATTTCGATATTGTTCTCTTTGTAAACTTTAAATAACTTTCTTTATTAAGTACTTAATAAATTAATTTGACGACTGATTGATTTATTATCTTAAAATGATATTTTACTACGTGAAAATGAAAGATTAAATGTTTGCTAAAGAAAACGTTTGTTTATTTTAAGAGTAGAATTTTTCTAATCTAGTATATCCTAGAATATTCAGAGTGAAATTTAAATTATAAATTATAAATTATAAAAGTTGTCTTTTATTATAATTATCTAATTTTAGAAATGAATGCTTATATTTTAAAACTTTCTTTTCACTGCGTAATATTGTTAATACTTTTTCAGGAGTCTAATTTACTTAAACTGTTGGTCTCTGTTTTATAAGTCATGAGACAAATGTATATTATAATTTATAATGTTGTTAATTGAGTACTTATGATATATGTATATTAAATACATTAACGTGATGTACAACTGTACTATAATTATTAGGCATAAATCGAGCCTTTCTATGCATCTACATGAGGTAATTCTATATTAGCAGACCTGAAACACAGTAGAAGTAAAACAGAATTGAAAAAACAAAAATTAACTTAAAATACGTCTGCATAGTCTGCTAATCGTGGATTGCCTCTATATTGAAATATTTTACAAGATGCAACATCTGGTTTTGGATTCTATAGAATGTAACGAGATAGGAAATGGTTACCTGATATTGTTCTTCGTAGATTATATTATTGATCGAAGTACTTACAAAAAGGAAATCAATAAGAGAACTGCGATGAATATTATTAATATTTTGTACTATCTGAGTCTAAAACACAGAAATATTATATGTAGAGAAGAAATATATTACACCTGATAAAAAAGAAACAGCATTCTATTGCAGACTAATAGGTCTAGATACAATAAACTGTTATATATATGAAGTTACAGCATGGAAGATAAAACGTGACATTTTTTACAGCGATGATTTACACATAATATGTATAATATAATGAATGTCGTATTAATATGTATCTGCTCTTCATTTTACATTTATATTTATTGAGACTTGTCATGTCTACCATTTTTAAATAATGATTTTATAATCCTTATTTAGTAAGTTTGTACTTACTGCCATATGTTTAGTATGTTAAGATCGTTGAGCATACTTAGCATACTTATATTCGTTTTTAAATAAAGCATGAAAATTATTGCCTCCAATTACTAGGAAAAATTAATTACATTTACATATGTAATATACGTCAAAAGTATCAACGCTAGTAAACAAAGCGAAAGTTAAAAAGCGAGAGGATTCTCTTGTAAAGGAATGTAATTTCAGTAATTGAATTCAGTAACAAAGAGAGCTGATCTGACGTGTGACAAAGTTTTATATGAAACAATATTTATCACAATAAATATATGTTCTTCCTTAAATTATATTTAATTATCTTTACAAAATGTCTAGAAATTATATATCACAATTGCTATACTTTATCATTTATCCGATTCTTTTCGCATCGTTTTTTTGTCTTTTCATTTTATATAAGAATTATAATATAAAATTTCTAACTTTCTATATCTTTTCTATATCATAAATATAATTACATAAATATATATATGTATACATATATATATATATATATATATATATATA
>NW_012130159.1:22685-68369 GCF_000143395.1 Atta cephalotes | reverse complement strand
ATACTAAAGCACATAAAAATATATAAGATGAACAAGTATTCGAAAAGATTGTAAACGGTAATTCTTTACATTCAAGACGAAAACTTCTGACTACATATCCAAAACGATTTAGTTTTAAAGATACAGAGTGTCAAAGTCGAAGAATAAATTTTTTGTCCAAAAATTTCGAAAATCACTCGGATTATTTTAATAAACTTTTGTATTTTAGATTTAAAGTTTCATCAAAATAATTCGAGTTTTCGCAATTTTTTTTAAAAAAACAAAATTTCCCTTCAATTTTGACAACCCGTGTCTTTGAAACTAAATTTCGAATCATTACATATGATTATATAGTTTCTTCTTGAATTTCTGAGGAATCATACCTTATTTTTTAGAGTATTTAGTATCCCCTTTGTATATAGGATATATATAAAACAAAAAATAAATATAAAATCTTCAGCATTTAAAACTCAATACAGTATTACATATATCAAATTAAAAGTCATAAAGTTTGTACTATTCTTATAATACTATTCTAATTAAAGAACTAGAAAGAACTAGAAACACTAGCGTGTTTTTTCTAATACAACATTAAAAAATAGAATATGTATATTTAAAACATTTATATCAAATTTAAATATATAAATAGTTCCTCAACTATCATTATATCTGGCTTAATTCTGCACGTACGATTTTTTTTATTTCGCATAATTTTGTCATGTTCATTTCTTTTCTCGCTATTGATTGTAGCAACGACGATATTTTAGTATCTATGAAGATAGTCTTGTCTTCCTTTGACCTTCTTTTCCTCTTAATATGTCGCAGTGAAGGATTTATAAAATTCTGTACGAGGCACCATGGACGTTGTTCGTTCATCAATGTAATTAAATCCATACTGATAGATGAAGAATGTAATACTTGATTTTTATTAATGGGCATTTTTATCTTGAGTGCATGACTTTCCACGACTTTCTTCATGCAGAATGTGCTTTGATTTTTAGAAGCAAAAGAAAGCATCACATAACTGTTTTTAGGCAGTTTATCTGAGATACTTAAATCAAGATAATGATGCTTGCACAGTTTAGATACCTCAATATCAAGATTTATTTGTAATTTTTGTTTGGCAGCGTAAATATTTATGCTTTTTAGCTTATCTTGTTCATCTGACAAATTCTCATAGAGTGCATTGAGCTTCTTTACTTTGGCACAAATTTTCTCCATGATAATATCTGTTTTTTGAAACATTCCGGTATGAAGAACAATATTATTATCGATTGACAAAGAATTATCCAACTCTTCTAGAGACACTTCAATTAATTCCTTCCTTCGCGAAAGACCTAGAATTGTATTTGGCTTATAATACTGCATACATGTAAACGTTCTCTCTTCTACTTTCGCCTCTTGAATCATTTCAACGAAGAGCTCCTTTCTTATGTAATATGTCCTGAACTGATTACAGCAAATCACCCACAAAATATTTTCCTTTTGTAGACTGAAAACAGCACAGAGCATCGTACTGTTATTTTCTCCAAGATATATTCTTTCAAAAACCAGTTCACATTCTCCTGTACACTTATTACCTGTATCATGTACTAAGATTACCAGATTCGCGTGTTCTGTAAGAAGCAGTAGACCAGCTACCTTATCTCGTCTCTTCACAGGCAGGATGTCCACGATAATGCTGTCACTGACGTAAATCAACTGTACGATATCGGTCCTCAGTGTATACAACTTCCTGTGATATCCGACAACGCACAAATTTCCTTCAACTTCCCAACCAGCAGTGAAATGGTTTATGAACTGCGGCTCGGTGCTTGCTGGATTTAGAGGAAAAGTGCACACTGTTTCGCTTGCATTCGATATAAGGGGAAACAACAGCGTGGAAGACTTTACTTGTTTATTATCAAGATAGACGCCGTTGTTCTTGACGATGAGCACCTGGAAGAATTCACTGCCCATGCTCAAGGCATTTTTGCTCAGCAAAGCGAACTCGCCGTTCCTCGACACTTTGTACGCGCCCTGTGGCGAACATATCAGGAAAGCTCTGCTGTCGAAGAACTGTACTTTCTTGATGGGGGCTGGAGTAGACAGAATCCGCGTGTTTTGCATTGAGCTGTCCTTCCTCGTGTAAGGATAAATCATGAGCTTGTCGGGGTTCCAACAGAAGCATGTCTCTACGCCATAAAAGTCGCACACAGTGAAATATCTTGGAACGATTTCTTCCTCATCATCGATCGCATACATCCTATCGTTTTTTGCTATCTCACATCGCATTCAACGAACTCACGCTCACGCAGTCATGTCACAGTGATATGCAATAATACTGTCAGTTCTTCTTTTCTCTAGACCATAGTCCATACAAACTCACATGTGCTCACATACAATTATACAATCATGGATGCAATCTGCCAGTTATCTCACGATGGAACCTGGAAAACTGGTGAATTTCACCATGAGTTATCTGACAGTTGTGAATTAAGACTATAGTCAAAGTCTCGCTACAAATGCTTTGAAGCATTTGATGGACCAATTAGAAGAAAAAATTTTACAAACTGACCAGTTAAAAAACGCTTTAAAGCCTTTGCAGCATCGCGTGGATCATACTCTAATCACTTATGACATTTGACGCTTATTTTTAGCGTCAAAATAAGTCACATGATCAAAATTGGCCTAGATTCCATCGAGGATTTAATCTGGATTAGAATATAAGAACCAACTAACTATAGTCGAACATTCCCTATTGTTTGACTGTAGTTGATTGATTCATACATTTTGATTAAATCATCGGTGGAAATTAGATCATTGATGCTTGATATTTGTCAATTTCTATCACGTGATTTTGGCGCTAAAAATGAGCGTCGAACATCAGCATGAAAAGATACCAAAAAGGAAGTTAAAGTCGATGGAACATGCTTGTTTTTTTGTTGAATTGCTAGGCTGCGTTCCACTTAGACCCAGTTGCATCAATGTTACTTTGACTTTAGACAAGGTTTAAAACTCTGTCTCTAGAGGTTTTTCGCATCGCATGCTTCAACATGTTGTAATATGCTCTTACTCATGTAATAAGCTTCTTACTCATTCTAACGCGCTTGATAGAGTGAGTAGAAGTGTGGAGCATGTTAGAGCATGTTGGAGCTTGCGACGCGAACAAATCTTAGAAGTACGGTCAATACAAGAGTACGGCGATGCTGCAAACGCTTTGAAGTGTTTTTTAATTTAGTCAGTTTGTAAAATTCTTTTTTGTAATTGGTCCATCAAATGCTTCAAAGCATTTGTAACGAGACTTTGATCACAGCCTAGGTTTGTTCGCGTCGCGTATTCCTGCACTACAGTTCCTACTCATTTTAACGCATTTTTAGCGCATTGGAGTGAGTAGGAGCTATGATGAGAGCATCTTATTACAGCTCCTACTCACTCTATGGAGTTAGAATGAACTATGGTAATAAAGAGCAATTACAACATGTTGGAGCATGCGACGCAAATAAACCTCTTCTGTCTCTTTTTCACTTTAAAACAAAGGTCTGTTTTTTATTGTTGCACTTTCTGAACTGGTATAACACACAGTGCAAGTAAGTTGAAGTGAAACAAATATACGTTTGTTTCACTTTAACTTATTACACTGGTTCCAAGTGCAGCAATAAAAAACAGACCTCGAGAACAAATAGAGCTTTAAAATTATGTCCGTGTTCATAATCAGGTCTTATATTTAAGGCTTCTTTAAATTTATCTTCAGATACTGTATGAATTATTTCATTGGCTGCTGAGCATCTAAAGATAAATTTAAGGAAGTCTTAAGTACAAGGTCTAACTATGAATAAGGGCATAAGTCTTACTTAAAGTCAAAGTAACGTTGATATAATCGGGTCTTAATGCTCACACATTCGCGAACATCGTTTGTTCTTGTTTAACATATGATAAACGATTAGGATAAAATGATCCTACGAGCATTGTGAGCGTTAAGTTGGTTCTATATTAGTTACAATCGATCTGATCGAAGTTTGTTGCGACAGCCAATCTGAAGCTTGCATTTTGAAATTAACGCTTTATATTGGCTGTTGCAACTTCATTTCATCAGCTTACAACTAATGTAGAACCCGGCTTTTGGGGCTACGTACAATACAAAGAACAGGAAACAGAGAATAAGAATTTCAACCTATCAGAAATTGTGTATTCCATAATACATGATTTCTGATAGGTTAAAATTCTTGTTCTCTATTCCCTATTCCTTTTATTGTGCGGAGCCCCTTAAGTGGAACGCAGGTCCTAACTAGAATAAATTCTTATTTGGCCATTGGCTGATACTGGCTATGTTCCAAAATTGACTGCCAGTACTGAAAATTTATAATGCACTTGACATAAACTATAGTATTTTCAGTGTTGGCAATAAATTTTTGGAACATGCGTCAATACCGCAACCAATATGATGGTAAAGGCTGATCAACTCCAATTAACCTAATCGGTCGATTGTTACATTGGAACTGATCAATTACATTTGCTGTTCAATAGAATTAATCAATCACGGTTGACACTTAATCGACCGATTAACTTAATCGGAGTTGATGAGACCGAGGGATCGATTCTGTATCTTGAAATGAGATAAAAATGAGGTAAAAATTATAAAAATGAGCGAATTTACTAGAAATTGATTATTTCATTGGTCAACACCTAGTAAATTTGCTCGCTTTTGTAATTTTCACTTTGTTTGAAAATACAATCGACCTGGGAGAAAGATTTTATTAATCCAGCTAGAAATCCAGAGTCATCAATTATTAAACTTTTTTCCTAGGAAAAGTGGAAGTGAAAAATTTTTCCATTAACTTTAATGGTTAAAATTTTCACTTTTCACTTTTCATCCTAGGAAAAAAGTTTCATGATTGATAGCAGGAAAACAAACAATCCTGTGCCGCAGGCTTTAACTGTTGGCACTTCTGCGACTTTGATCATCGATTAATTTAACTAGAAACTTCTGATAACAGTTGGTGAAAGAGGGAAAACTTCAAAAGTTGCTTGTGGATATTATGTGGATATTGTTTGCGACACAACCATGTGTAAGTACACGCGCGTAACCAGTTTTCGGCTATTTTAAAACATTTTATGTCGCCGATGCGATGTAACCGCTTTTTTTTTTCGAATGTCACAGCGTCAGCGACTCTTGTTAAGCGTCAATTAACCAACGTGATAAACAGATTCAAATTTGAGGAATTGGAAAGTGCCGTGATACCCGTTTTTCCAGAGACATCATGGGCTCGCGTCAGATCCAAATTGATTAAGAATCACAAGAATTTTACAGTACTTAATGTCACATACATTATCCGGGATATTCTTAACGTAAGAATCACTTCCTATAATCTCTTTGCCTGTTTGAATTTTAAACATTTACAATAGCGTCATTTTTTTTTACGTCTGACTTATTTACAGAACGCAAATTTAAATTTGAGAGATTTACATGACAGATTGACAACGTTAGAAGTAACAGGTAAGTTTACAATCATAAATTCTAATTCTTGGAGCTGAAAATTCTGTACACACTAAAACTCTTGTAGTTTATGTTAATTAAATGATACTAATTAATCCTCCATTGGTCATGTGAAATTTTGAACCTTCCATTAGCAACTTAGATTTCTATTTTTGAAAAATTTGCATATGTAAAATTAGAGAAATAATATAATATACGTAATATATACTACATAGTATTTCTCTAGTTTTACGTATGCAATATTTTTTAAAAATGGGAACTCTGACAGTCTGAGCTTCAGTATAAATTTTTATGTTGTTCAGATTGTATAAAAATCTGAAAAAAAATCTTACATACTTGTGAAAATTTTAAAAAGTTTTCTATCATAAAAATCAAATTGCATTTTATTTATTTTTAATGATAAAAACTTGTATGAATAACAAGGCCTAAAGATTGTTTTGCATATTAATTAATGAAACTTGATGAATATCATAATTTTTCATTCTTGTTTACTCTTACAGTTTTTTTACTTATTTTTCATGTACAGATATATTTAAATTTGTCTGCCAGTTAGAATTCACCAGAATCAAAACATCAACTGTAGCTTCAAAATTCAACTTGGCCAACAGAGGATTAATTTTAAGGAAACTAAAATGACATAATTCAAAAAAGAAATGATAATAACTAAACAGACATAACTAAAAAAGAATTAATGTTAAGTTAATATTTTAATAAGAAATATTTTAATAACTCCAATTTGTAGATGTAACATAAAGGCTGCATTCCATTTAATGTTTGTAATGTTCACGAGCATTATTCTTGTTTAACATTTGATAAACAACAAAGATGAAATGATTCCACAAGTGTTGTAAGCATTAAATGGAACATAGCCAAAGAAAATTGAATTATTTGACATTTTTTGAGAAATAAATTTATGATTGAGTGGGTCCAATAGATCCACTATCAGTTCCAGATTAAATTCAAATTTTTTAAATAAAATTTATTAATGTCAACTTATGAAATAATGGTCTTTTAGATGTAAGCAGACATAACCATAAAAAAATATGGTACGGATACAAATTGTTAGGATTGAATAGAGAGTTGAGGCATCTTGATAGACAAGAGATACAGGAAGGTATCGAAGAGGAATTTCATTCAAAAGGTTTGGACATGAATATAAAAGCTATAATGTACGACAATATCATGTTTATATCTGTCAAAGAAAAGAAAAAGAAAAATATCACGCCAACCTATTTTGCCTTATTTTTCGGACAAAAATATTTTTTTTGCTCAAAGAAGAATGTATCAATTGAGTACATAAAAGTGATAGCTAGCAACCTAGGTTATAATAATGGCAAAAGTATCAAATTGATGGGCAGGGATCTCAAATCTTTAATAAAATTATTATGGATTAAACAACAAAATGTTTTACAAGCTGAAGATATTAGTCAACCACCTGTTTATCAACCGTCTGAACCTGTCGTCAGGTAATTCTTGAAATATATATTTTTTTTTTTTCTTTATAGATATATTTAACGCTCAATGTATGCTATGAGATGTTCTATTAATTGTATTCAACACATATTTTATATACTATATTTTATATACTATAATGTGTAAATCTTGTTACAGTAATAATGGTGTGGATTATACGCAGAGCAAACACCGGAAAAAATATGCAGAACAGTGTTTCGGCAAAGATCCTCCGATTCTAGAGAAACTCATTATAAAGGGGTCAGAGGAATCTATAAAACATGACAGTATAGCTTCGAAATTGCCTAATAATACTATACGTATGAAGTAAGAAAATTTTTTTACACATACTCGAGATCACTATTTGTATATTTTAATTTGAAACTTCTATTTTAGCTGGGAATTTCGCAGTCGCAACATGGGTAAATTTTTAACTGCCTTAGTTGAAAGACGCGTATTCATGCCGCCATTACCTGAATATATAGCTAATTTTATGATAATGGGAAAAAATGAATTAACACTTCAGACTAAGCAATAAGCTCAGTATAAATTTTTCATAAGTATGAATTTTTTGTAATAACAAAATTAACATTGACATCTTAAGGCTGGTCACGTACGTTCAAGCAAATTTATTTGAACATGACTGAGACTTAAG
Organism: Atta cephalotes; assembly: GCF_000143395.1. Lineage (NCBI taxonomy): Eukaryota > Metazoa > Arthropoda > Insecta > Hymenoptera > Formicidae > Atta > Atta cephalotes. Next base: position 60,807 of record NW_012130159.1, on the reverse strand, counting down.
ACTCCTTAATATAAGAGATAGACTCCGTTATATCGTTTTATATATTCGTAATGTGATCGACTATCATTTTTATCATTTTCATTTTGTAACTTTAGAATAATTCTTTTTTTTTTAAATTGTGACGATTTTTATAGCTGATTTAAATATTAATTTATTAAGCAATGTGCAAAATCATATCGAAAATTATATACTATAGGTCGATTTGAATTGTACATGAACTGTATTTTAACATAATATGAATATTATTTAAATTTGTAAATAGTACATTATAACAACAGAGCAATAACAAAAATTAATAATTAGTCGCTCCTTCGAGTTTAAATTAAAAATAAAAGTGCAAAATATTGTATTAAATTTATTATATAACTTTATTACATAGAAATGACATTAAAAGCCTCTGTTACAATAATAAAGTAAGTTTGTTAAAAGTCCAAATGTGTAATGTTTATTCTACATGCTATTTTACTGATAAAGCTCACTTGTGCCATACATATGATAGTCAAGTAAAGCGTAACGGGATTCGTTATTGTTATGTGACAAGGGGTATTAGATATAATTCAATATACAACTCTTGTTTATTATGAAAATTATATCATTGTTCCTGTGCATTTTTAGCTAGCACTCAGTCTTCGTCAGATTCCTCTTCGTCAGATGTTATATCAGGATCATTTGCTTGCGCTTGACATTTGTCACAATGACAAACAAACAGATATAAAGAGCTCAGTGCCTGTTGCCTGGAATGTCTACTCCTTTCGAGCTGGCATTCATCGAGATAACTTGTACAGATTTCCTCGCCAACTTTTATATTTCGTATTGCTTTTAATACTAAAGTGTTATTTGAATAAGGGAATTCAACAACTGCATTTGGTATGCAACTGTGATTTACTGACGACTGTAGAACGTAGAGTCCAGACCCTTCATTATTCAGAAACGGACCTACCGCTGTGAAAGAAATTTTCAAAAGTTATATGAATATTTATTGAACGCTCTAGAAAAAAATAAATTATAAAGATAAAAATTACCTTCGTCCATTGCGTCATAAATTCTCTCTATCAACTTGTCAATGTAAATTCTTTCATCTTTGGGCAATTCTAAAGCGGAAACATTTTTCACCCAGCGACTGAATGAACTAGTACCAATTCCTTGTCCGTTTGTTCCCACTAAAGCTAATAAACTTCTAAAACCATCTGGTGTGAACCACTAAAAACACGTTCCAATTAACATTAGCATACATATAACAATAATATATGTATATTACACACATGTGCGGTGTACTCAGTGTTAAGAGACTCCTTCATCATTTGCTGAAGGATATCAATCTGGCCTACAAATTTTTCGCCTAATAGATAGTGTACAATTTCGTGCGTGTCATTGGAAATGGTACGATGACAAAACTGTGAAAACATTGCTAAAGCTTCTTCCTTATCATTTGCTTGATTAACTACAGCAACCATCCTTGCTAGCAACATGATTGATGCACTTTCAGGTGGATAATGCATTTGTTTCCACGTTTCACATAATTGATTGAGAGGATGACTCTCATCCTTGACTTTCCCTTGTAAACATAATGTACTATGATATCTGAAAAACAATAAACGAGTGTAATAAAATATATAATAAAAATTATAGCAAACGTAAAAATTCAATTGTAGTTATAAATTGATGACCAGTGAGTCTAAAATACAATTATACGATAAATGGATGACTAAAAATAAACAAATTTTATAATAAAAATAATTATGCTTATAATTGATTACAAATTTATAGAACTGGTTTTAATTTTTTGAAATCACCTTCAGTTGATACTTTTAGTGAATATAAAGTCTGTTATGGATTCATACTGACCACTGATTTGTAACTACATTTGAAAGTATTTGATTCGTAATATGTTAACGAATTAAATTTCATTTAATTATATCGCTTCCTTACTACAAAAGGGCTAATGACTTTCCAAGTTTTTACTATGAATGAATTAAACATTACCCATTGTTAAATAACTTTGTTACCCAAAAGTCAAATAACTTTAAAAAATTGAAATTGTTGCAAATTTAAAAAAAAGGAGTTCTTTTAAGATTATGAAAAACAAGAATGACAAAAATAATATTTAATGTTGAGGATATATATATAGGGAATATATTTATCGGATCTTATATTTTAGATTTTAAGATGAAAGTCGCATATTAGCATCTTAAGATGATCTTAAAATAAGAACTGACTATGAATACCGTCCATATATAAATATTTTTTTGCTGATACCATTTCATTAGTCAATAATTTTGTGTTAAGTTGAGAAGTAATTTGTTTTCTTATTTGGAAAACTAAATTTTTTTTAATTGTCATTCTTTAAATAAAAGAGCAATATTATAAAAGTTCAACTCATAATCACCTCTGAAACGCTTCGTTCTGACATTCTACGCTGCAGTACTTGACTCCACATTGATGGCATTCGGTTATTAAACTCTTATTTACTTCACAGCATTCCTTGTGTGGTACAACAAAGTTTGGATTACCCGTTAGCCTACGGACATTCTCCTCTGCTGTTTCCAACGGTTTCAGGCAGTTGTCACACGCCAAGTATCCAAACTGAGAGTTCCACAGGAACTGACAGCATATCACGGGCTTCTCCTCGAGTATCACATCCCCTTCCTTAAATGCACGATTAGAGAACAGCCCTTTGCCCTGCAAGATGAATTAATAATCTATGGTGATATCTTAAGAACTGGATTATAAAATAATTCGCTGTGTGATATTTTTTCAATTATATCTTTTATATATATATATATATATATATATATATATATATTTAATTAGATAGGATTTTATTTGCTCTATTCTAATTTATCCAATATTACAATCACATCTGATAATTATACTTTCTTCATCATATAATTATTTAAATGTTTGCATTATTATTTCACTGTAAATGAATTTATATCTAATATTGTCAAATATTGCATTCAATAGCTATTGTTATTATTATCAGATGTCCTATTTTTGAGGTCATTGTTTCGCTGTCCTATCATATATGTCGAATTATTTTTTTTTTAATTAATTGTTATTATTGCATTCATCTTTATGCCCCTGATGAAAACTGTTTAATTTTTCAGAACTTCTGAATAACTACATTCAAATCAAATCAGGATTTTTAATCTTGTGAATATAAGAAGAGCACATTCTGTTAATTACAAGTGAATACTACTGTCAAATTTTAAAAGTTGTGCATAATACTCTCAAAAAGAAACAACCTAATTTGACGCTAAATGCATTTTGTTACTGCAGGACAGTGCATTATCTTTATATAGCCACTTGCATATTATAGAAACTCAGCTGGGAATTAATATCATATCCTCTTTACAATTATGATCTTGTTTACAATTATGCCCTTGTTCCAAATGATTTCTATCTGTTTGAACCATTAAAGGAATTTCTGGGAGATCAACATTTAGCAATGACGTAAAACAGGCAATCTGAGTATAACTCCAGTGTACTAAGAAAGCTTTTTATGCTATCCAAACACTGATGAAATGCTGGAATAGGTATAATTAGTATAGCAGAGAATCACGTCAAGAAATAAAGATAATTTGTATTGTCATAAATGTGTTCTGTTATTCTGTATAACCAAAAGTCAGTTTGATTTGAACATATATAACTTTTTATAAAACTTCGCATCTTTTTCATACAAACTAAGACACTTTTTAGAAGTTTGAAGAAAATCTATATCTTCCCTAGAATTCTTTATACATATGAAAAATTCTTGATGAAAACTTATAAAATCTATAAATAAATAAAACCTTAAATCTATAAAAATTTAAGATATTTTTTCAGAAATTATAAAAATCTTAGTGTATTTCAAAATTCACAAATTAAAAAAAATTCCAAGATTTCATTAATTTTTAATTCCATTAATTTTCTCAGTATTTCTGAAAAATATTTAATTCGTATAAAAAGAAAAATGTTCACCAGGGCATACATTCCCCCTCCCTCCCCCCCATTATTTTATCCGCTCTACATTTTACTACTTCACTATCATAGGGAAGAACCACACGGTGAATTATAGAAATGCGGATTTAATCGAAAATACGCCTCACTTTCTCGTCGTTCACCAGCTTGATGAAGAAGCCCTTATCCGCCATAACCTCGTCGTCGATCATTATACCGAGCGGCGATACACCGGGCGGAGGAAAAAAACAAACCTACCGTAGAATTGATGAAATACATTCGAATCCTAACCTTACCATGAACGCGATTCAATGACCGCCGTGAAGGCTGTCACGGATGCACAATCAGCGCACTGCTCGAATCAAATCATTCACTCGCTCCCGCGAGACTCATTTCTATTTTCCTCCAATTCGCGTTGTTTCGCGCGAGCAACGTGTGCTAAATCGCGCTATATAAACATTCGGAGAAATATAATAAATACAAATTTTTTATTCGATCTCGCAGTGTTGATAACGCGATGTTGAACGAGGAAGTTAGCACGACTTCCGGCGCGCGATACTTCCGCAAAGAAGAAGTGCCGTACTGCAGTGCTATCGACTCGTCGCGTATTTCGTGGTTTCGTCCAGGAATTTTCGACAGATCCTAATCCTAGGCTACCCACGTCCGTCCAGGAACGGCTCTCGTGGAATGATGAACGGAACAATGGCCATGGTAAACTTCCTTTCTTCGTGGTGACCATCCTTCATCCGCCAGTAATGTGGCTAACCCTTTCGCGGCTTAATGGCGATCGCAGATGTCTATGTTAATTGATATGGTTTACAATTGTCGACCGCGTTTGACGCCTTGGACTGTTATTATATGTGTCACACGACACATTTTTCAATCCTGTTAATTGACTATAGGACAGAGAGACTGAATGTTTGTGTCACTAATATATATTTCTATCAATGTAGTTTAACTTAATTTTGATTTATTCTTTATCCATTTCTAATTGTTAGAACTAAAAAAGATAAAAGTAAGTTATATCAAAATTAAAATTAATTTATAAACAGGCATAAGGCTTAATTCGACCAATGTAAGATTAATTGATAAATATAATTTAAATTCAATTCACTCTATCTTTCTAATTTTAAAAATTAGAAAATAATAGACATTATATAAAGTTAATCTTCCATTAATAGAATCAGATCTTAATTTTAATCTTGATTTAATTTACTATTTATTTTTTTCTGATTCTTAAAATTTGAAAAACAAAAAACAAACAACTGAGATTGTTATGCCTGTATTCATAATCAGACCTTATACTTAAGGCTTCCTTAAATTTATCTTGAGATGCTCAGCAACCAATAAAATAATTCGTAGAGTATCTAAAGATAAATTTAAGGAAGCCTTAAATATAAGGTTTGACTATAAATATGAATATTAATTTTATGTTGGTACAAGGCATAAGGATCACTTTAACAAATGCAATTGGCTGATAATCCATTGAAATTGACATCTCAATTGACCAATCACATTTGTCATTTTTGTTGTGTTGGCAGATGCGATTGGCCAATTTTAATGAACTAATTGTTAATGTTTGTTAAAGTGACCTTAAATGGAAAACTTCTCTAATTTTCAGTCAATTAACAGGCTTAAAAAATTTGTAATATGACAAATGTAATATTTAACAAGATGTCAAACACAATTGGTTGGTAATTGATAAATAATTTGATTAGTCAATTCATAAAATTCTTTCTCCTGATTGGTCAATGAAGTATTTGTAGCATTAAAGTAGAATATCCCAAGTGTAATATATGTTTGGATAGTAGAGTTTTCCTCCCTCCCACTACATTCTTTATTACACAAAATAGAGATTCCTCCAAAATATAGATTTATAACTTTCCACACAAAGTGAAATTTTAATTTATTTTCAGATTAAAACACAGTATTTGCAATACAAGTATATTCTGTATATTTCACTGGCGTACATAAAAGTATTACGTATTTTGTATTTAAAATTGAAAGATTGGAAATTTTCTATATTTTATAATTCAAATAATAAAATTTATTGTCGATCTTGGTATTCGAAATATTAAATAATTTTAATCTTTTATATTAAGGCTGAAATACAAGATACATTTATATGCTCCCATGAAATAGAAAATGTATAATATTTTTATGTGCTTCGCTGAAATATAAAATACAATTGTCTTACAAATATTGTTTTTTAAATAAAAATATTTCAGATACATGCTCAGCATAGTGCTGATTATTTGTTATCATTATGTGTGACAAAACATGAGTTTAATGTAGACACAGGAGATGCTAACGCTATGATATGCTATTGAAATCCACTAATAAACTGCTAACATACAATTAACATTTTTTATTTGTTGAAAATATTACACAACAAACTTCTTATAATTTATACAAGTAAATAATATTCATTTATTTTACTTTATATTATTTGTTTTCATTTGCAGGCACCAACGTCGCAAAACAGTGCAGAACCACCAGTGAAGAAGACCAAAGTCGAAGGTAAATTGCTAAGGCAACCAGATAACCGTTATGCCTGTGTTAACTATGATATTATATATATAACTTTGCTAGTGGGAAACGCAAACAGAGAAACGACAGCAAGTCTAATATGTGTATTAAGAGCGAGAACATGATGCGGAAATACAATAGCTCTACTTAGGACACTCAGGTGCTAGTTTTCTCTTTTTTAAAAAATGCTGCCATACTCTATAAAACTGCAGAATGCGTCTATTCCGAAGCAGTTTTGAGCATAAATTTTCGGTAGGCTAGGGTAAATAGATGATGACTGTATGGCGCTTAAATCACACTAATGTATGGATGTCCTTCTGTTCTGAGATGTTACAGCGGAGAGACAGTACAGAATCCGTGGCCTACTACTGAGCGGTGATCACGAACGTGCGCCAAACAAAGAAAGACTACATTCGTTGAACAGTACAAATCAGAGTTTAACAAACTCCCACTACCGTATCTATTGCCGAGTACGATGCATACTTTAGATAGGTCAGCATTTTAGGGCTTAGAGTTTCTCTGTTTCTGATTATGAGCCTCTTTTGAAGAGATACCACTAATATTCCACCGCTATAAATTATATGTAAAATATTTCTCTTTATTAATATTATCAGTATAATATCGGTTAATATCCACATTTTTACCAATGCAAATTAACTTTAATCTCGGTTTAATTTACTCTTTACTTTTTTTCTAATTCTTAAAAATTAGAAACAGATAAAAGTATGTTAAATCGAGATTAAAGATAATCTATATTGATAGAAATGAACATATACATTTTTTTTATGTATATGACTCATGTGGAGTTATTACTATCAAAACAGTAATATCTCTACCTGCAAATATATTTAAGAGGCTCGTAATCGGGAGTGGCAATGGCGAAAGGTGTATATTAAATTTGTCATGTACCTATATATTGTATATTTTATATATTTGCATTAGGTAATAATGAAGTCGATAAGTCCCAACACTTGGACGTCGATATAGCCATGAATGTGGCTTAGAAATTGTCTGATTAAATTCCACTTAAATATGACCCGATGAGAACGTGGTATCCATTCCCGTCACACTTTTGCCTTCATATTCTTTTATTCTGCCATCACTAAGCAGGATACGCGCTATTTCGAGACATGTTATAACGATGTCCGAGTGTGCACGTGTGTAGGCGATATGAGTGAAAAAAAAATTGACCATTAATATGATTTAGAATTGTGTGACGTTAAACTTTGAGAATCGCGTGTATTCGCGTTCTGGATATTAAATCGAGGGGAAAAAAAAGAATTTCACATATTTGCATTAAAGATTTCTCGCCATTGCTACATGAAAATTGTTAGGTTTGAAAAGTGGTAGGTTGGAGAAGGCAAAGACTAAGAATATGGCGCAGGAAATACACTGAGAGTATTCTCCTTTGCTTTGTGCTTACAGATTTGTGCGTCGCCTCAATCTCGGATAATTTGCGCACAACCGTCATTGCTCAGCCCAGAACACGGTTAGCTGTAAATCGAATAATCGCACAAAACTTTTTAAGAGCCTTTTAATTCATGAAAAGTCGAACTGACTTCTGTTTTTCTGTTTCTGATTTCTGTTTCAGAGACTAGCAGACCAAATTGGTTATGAAACCTAATCTAATTATGACTAGTCTGATTTTTGGGGCTGATTGTGCAAACAGTAATTAAAGCTCAAATTTAATAAGACTCCTCGGCTAATGACTAATTTTACCAAAGTTTTCATACATACGATTAATACGTTCGGTCCATTTTCTCTTATAAGTCGTATCATTTCTGACAAAATTTCTTACCTGTGGTCTTCGTATAATCTACGCTTTGTTTCTTCCAATAGCATGCATCAAACGAGAATTTCTTCGTTTCGATGTTTGCATAAATATATGGTTTTCATATCTACATTTTGCATACATGCGTTATAAATACTTCCACACGCACACATTGACACATACATATACAACCATATTTATTAAAAGTTGTAATATTCCTTGATCGTTTTAATTTCTGTGAACTTACAGTTTGGAGGACGATTTTATCATAGCAGCTGGCATGGCGTCACGGTACTCTCGTGTTAAGAAAGATATTCCACAATACGAATAAGAATAATGCGCCCGCATACATCAATGCGACTAATAGAAGTTTTACTAGCCTAGGGCAATAGGTCATCCGGCTGTTACACATCTCCGTGTACGGATCTGTACATATATAGATGTTTTCCCCAAAAAATTGGTTAAAACAAATGTCTAATTGCTGAGACAGCAGTTATTTTAAATGTCAATTTAAATATATCAAAAAAAAATTTTCTCGTGAATTGAATTCTAAAAATATGAAATAATGGCCACCCAAATTTGCTAATGAGAAAGTAATCCCTGAAAAGTAATCAATGATTGAATCATTAAGAAATAACTTGGTGGCGTAACTGGTTTTATTAAAAAGTGAAACATTTGATATATTCTTAATATTTATCTACTTTAATGCTAATTGTCTAATGCATGATTTCTTTATAGGAAATGCATCAGAGTTCTTACCAGGCCCTATTTATGATCTCAATCAAATAGGTCAAGTTGTTGCTGGTATGTATAACGTTATATATTTTTTTACTTTACATTTGAATCTTTTTATTAATTTAATCCAATTCATCTTAAGAAATGATGTAGAATATTTATAGTGACACATTTTTTTTTTAAGTCAGTTCAATTTAAGTAATATTGAGCGTTGACGCAGATTAATGGACGTTTGCTGATAAGATCTGATATGAATAAATGTTCTTTGTTCACCTTGAACTATCACTAAATCAGTCTGACTTACACCTTTTTCTATTTTATGATTTTGTAGGACCTGGCGCTAAATATCTGACACTGCCTGGAATATTAGGAGCTGGTCTACCGAAAATTTCATCTGAGCAACAAGACACCGTGAACAGGGCGAAGAAGTATGCGATGGAACAAAGCATTAAAATGGTCCTCATGAAACAGACTTTGGCTCATCAACAACAGGTAACTTTTAAATTGTCAATAAATTTTGCTCACTCAAATTTAATATTTTTGCTCCATTATGACATTTGTGAATGTTAATATTATGTAATGTTACGATTACGCTTTTTGTAGACAATTTTATTTAACGTATTATTATTAATTCAATTCATAAACATTTTTATTTTTTAATTATAAGAATGCATAATGGATATGCGTGCGTGCGTGCGTGCGTGCGTGCGTGTGTACATCTAGATATATGTATGTGTATATATATATATATATATATATATATATATATATATAATTAAATTGCCGAATTTGCTTATTGCGAACAAGTGATCAGTGATTTATGGTAAAATTATTAAACTTTATCTACTGAAATATTATTCATAAATTAGTCTTCTTTCATAATGAACTTCACATTATTATAGTAAAGTGTCTTTTTGCGGACTTAACTAATTTATATTATAATTCTCGTTATTCTGAATAAATATCTCAATAGCACAACTTGATTTTGTAAACTATTTTCGCGCTACAAATCTTGAAAAGTTCAAATTTTACATATAAAAGTATAGGCTTTTTGACTGAGTATAGGTATATATGACTCGGTCGAATGTGTGTACGTGCATGTTAAATCTGGACTTTCTAATATTTGTAGAGCAGAAACGGTTCATAAGAGTTGCATCCATTGAGACATTTGTTCAGAATAACATAAATTACAACATATCCAAAAATTCAAATCCGCAGAAAGACATAAAAATAGTGAAATCCTTTCTTAAATACTGTATAATTTTTTTATAATGATAAAATAAGTTAATTCGGTAATTTAATATATGTGAAATTTGTTTTAAATATATTTTATTTATATATATATGTATAAATAGTGTCCTCTATTCAGCTCTTTACCGATTATAATGTATAGAATAATATTGTATAGAACTCTGAAATATTTACTATATAGCTCGTCCCGCCGAGTCAGTTACTATACAGATATTAAGAAAAAAAAGAAATGTTAGAATTTAACTCTGATTGGCGCATTTTTTTCTCCCCGCAGAAGAATAAGTTGGTCCTGCGGCAGCAAGTTTTATTGCTAATGTGCAGGTTAGTGTCAACCAAATCAAGAAAGAAACGATAATTCCACCTTATCAAACACTCCTAAACATTTTCCCGAGTTGCTACCATAAGAAAAGGTTAGATATATAATTTGTGATAGTATAGTCGGCGGGAGCAGAGCTGTACAATGCGAAGAAGGAGTTTTTGTGAATGCATGAATCTTCAGAGGACAACGATTCTTCTGAGCTCGACTGTTTTTCTGCTTGAAGAATAAAATTAGCATAAAAGCTATCACATTTATTAAGAAATGCAGAAATAAAAAGAGAGAATTGTTCTGAAACATTTTATACAAATCGTCGAATTTATTTTATAAATTTTATAAATTACATTACATTAAATTTTTATACTTGAATATTTGTTTGCGAAAAGTATTATAATAATTCATGCTACAATTTTAAATAATTATTTTTAGTAAAAATATTCATATAAAATATTTTCTTAAAATATATCTTTATTTAGATGTTTTTGTAGCATTAAATATAATACCAATAAAATTTAAATTAAGACTAAATTAAGATTTAAATTGATAATTGAAGAAGTCGAGCAAAGAAATGTGGAATGGTAAAAGAGCTTGAGGGATCTCACTTGAAGTCAATGAAATGTGTTGTAAATGGGGGAGGGATATCAATAGAAGGCCTTTGGTCCTTTGTGTTGCAGCAAATGGCTAGTCAACGGAATCAGGTGCAAAGACAGCAGGCTCTCGCTCTCATGTGCAGGTTTGTTTGTTCTTTGTCTTAATCCTCGAATCTTTTGTGTGCAAGATCCTCAAGAGAATTATATTCAAACATTTTATTATTTTTAAAAAAGCACTATTCGTTTTACATTTTTAGCAATTAGGTTGTAAAATATATTAAATTAGAGAAGTGGCTATTATATATATAGTTATAAATATTTTTGTGTTTTTATAATAACTCTAAAAGAACATATTGATACGTTTTCTAATCATGTTAACAAATCACAGAAATTTCTTGTAGCTTTTAATGTTACTCATAATCATCAGGTATCCTGGAGCAAACATTGGTCATTATTCTTCCTTTATACATCGTTCACATATTAATCATCATATTAATTTCTGTTTTAATAATGGGCTGCGTTCAGCAGATACAACAGTTGAGTGAGCGCTCGCTGTTATATTCGCTGGTGTATTCTTTTAGATCATCCAATCAGCATTTTAGATCTGGAAAAATATATTCAATAGTAGCAAGCGCTTACTCAACTGTTGAGTCTGCTAAACGCAGCCATAAATCTCCTTGTCTCGCAGTAAATAACACTATATTTATTCATAAAATGATATTGGCAGTAATTATATTAAATTAATTAAATCAAGTTATGATTTAACGAAAATTTTTATTTTGTTTTCTTCATTATAAAAATAAAATTAAGTTTTTTATATTGGATTATAATTTTTATATTGGATTATAAATTAAATAAGTGTCATTTTTATCAATCACTTGTAGAATTTTATTTCTATATATAACATATACATACATATTTTTTATAGATTTTATGAAATTATTAATATATATTAACATATATCTAACAATCTTTGAACGCGTTTTACTAATATCGGTTATTAATATCATTATTACGTAATTATTATATTAACAATGGATAAATATATTTTAATGGATATGTATAATAATAATAATGTTAATAAATCTAGATATGTGTAATATTAATAATCTAAATATAAATTAAATGCTTTTAATCCTTCGTAGTCACCTTCTGAGAATTTTGCGTTGGTCACACAGAAGGCAAAATGACCCTAACACTTTTAATTGATTGCCATATTTACAGTTTTTGTTCTTTAAAAAATTATTGAACATACTTTAAATTGTAGAATATGGAAATGCAGTGGCTTTTTAAAGATTTTAATTTTGACATATTAAAAAAATCGCAAGATAAAACTTTAAAAATGTGTTTTTTTTATACTAAAAATAAAATCATAACTTTTTTAGTTTAATATTTTTTTGATAAAAATTTATGACTATACAGATATGACACTTTTAGGGAAAAAATGATTCGATAGTCCGCGTTCACCCCAAAAAAAGTTTATTCTAAAGGAGACTTTTTTTTTTTCTTCAAAATAATGAAATCTGAAGTTATTGTATAAAAGAGTATTTCTTTAGTATAAGAATAAACTTTTATAAAATGACTTTAAAAATATGCATCTTTAAACTTTTTTTGGAGTCACGTGGATCCTTAGTAACGAAAGGTTAAAAATTTTTAAATGCACACATGACAATTCTAATACAAGTGATTGATATGAAAGTTTGAACAAAGTTATATCGTTAGAGAGCAAGAAAATAGTTACATACATTATATTAAATAACATTAAATAACATTAATATTAATAACATCTGTTATTGTATGACAGGGTTTATGTGGGCAGCATCAGTTTTGAATTGAAAGAAGATACAATCAGGCAAGCTTTCTTGCCATTCGGACCGATCAAGTCCATCAATATGTCTTGGGATCCCGTTACGCAGAAACACAAGGGCTTCGCCTTTGTTGAATACGAGATACCCGAAGCCGCGCAACTTGCTTTGGAGCAAATGAACGGTGTCATGATCGGTGGCCGCAACATCAAGGTAGCAGGACGTACCTATATAACGAATTTCCTGTCCCCCAGCAATCCTATCATCCCGCCGGAGGTCGGCAAATTTTTATTTAGTCCTTTATCCAATACCTATGATTTTCGAGCGAACTGCATTTTAATTGCAATTTGCTTGAAAATCTTATTTCATTAGTATACTTTTGCTACGTATACATTACTTCGAGTTTTTCATTTATTTATTAAGTTACATCCCATTACATGCTCTATATATTATATCGCTTCCTTACTCCAAAAGCTACACAATTCAAAAAATTAAATTTCAGAAAAGAGGAAAAATTCTTTTTTAATTTTACAAAAAAATTATTGATTAATCAAATATCGGCAAAAAATGTTCTTAATATGAAATGTCATTTAAAAAATTGTTCTTTTACAATTGTCACGATTTTGATAATTTAAAAAAAATACTTCAAGTGTAATGATTTGTTATAAAATTGAATTAGTTTACTTTTGAGAGTAGTCAATCAAAAGTAAACTAATTCAATTATGTTAATAATTCGAAAATCGTGCTTTTTTAGTTGTCACTTTTGAAATAAGTGGCGATATATTCATTTAATAATTTTGCAATAATATTAACGCAACGCTAGAGAATATATCTTATAAATTATCTTTTCTTATATTTACCTCAGGTTGTGGGACGTCCGTCCAATATGCCGCAAGCACAATCGGTGATTGACGAGATCACCGAGGAAAGCAAACATTATAATCGCATTTATATAGCATCGATACATCAAGATTTGACGGAAGATGACATCAAGTCGGTTTTTGAAGCATTCGGTCCAATCACGTATTGCAAACTTGCACAAGGCAGTTCTCCACATCGACATAAGGGATATGGCTTCATCGAGTATGAAACAATGCAGGCTGCGCTGGAAGCTATCGCCTCCATGAACTTGTTCGATCTGGGTGGCCAGTATCTGAGAGTAGGCAGAGCTATAACACCACCGAATGCACTTATGGGACCACCTAGTGGTACCAGTATGATGCCAACCGCGGCTGCGGTGGCTGCAGCAGCTGCAACAGCAAAAATTCAAGCGATGGACGCAGTTGCCAGTAATGCCGTTGCGTTAGGTCTTACTAAACTTGGAGCTACTGCACCACCAATTCTGAATCAAAGTTCGTACATTCATAATTCTTGCATCTACATTGAATCCAAACGTTGCAAAAGAAGAATTACTTTTATGTGTTTATCACTATTTATTTCTATTATAGCACTTCCTGTAGGTGTAGTGCGACCTACTATAGCGCCCACAATAATGGCACCACCAACGGTAGCAACGGTAGCACCAGTGATACCTCCACCTGGCATAGCTATACCGCAAACCTTAACGCGACCACCCGCTATTATCCAACCGATTCCTGGCCAACCGGTTGTCATACCACCTCCCGCTGTTGTCGCGCCTACGATTGTCGGCACACCAGTTGTAAGTATCCAATGTATTAGAATAAAATGTATTAAAATAAAAAAAATATTGAATCGACGTGTTAATTATGAAAAATCTGATTGTTTATTAGATACCAGTTACAACCACCGCAAATTCCGACATTATGAGGCGGGCGCAAGAACAAGCGGCTCATCAAAAACAACAGGAAGAATTACAGAAGAAACTCTTAGAAGAAACCGAACCGCAGACATTGCAACAACAAGAAAATATGTCAATTAAGGGTCAGAGCGCGCGTCATCTCGTAATGCAAAAGCTTATGCGTAAAGTTGAATCTCGAGTCGTTATTTTAAGAAATATGGTAGCACCGGAGGATGTGGACGAAACCCTACAGGAGGAAATTCAGGACGAGTGTTCTAAGTTTGGTGTAGTTGTACGAGTTATTATTTATAAAGAGAGACAGTCCGAGGATGACGAAAACGCGGAAGTCATCGTAAAAATATTCGTCGAATTCGCTGAAATGAATGGTAAAGTATATTTTTATGTCTCTATAATAAATATCTCAATGACTGAACTAATAAAAACTAGTAATCAATCCTATATTTGTATAAATATTAATTAGTGACATTACAAAAGAAATTAACACACTTTGTGTTCGCATATTACACAGTTGCATCATTTAACTACGGTAAATTATGGCATACAATTTATTTTTGCATTATCAAGCAAAAACATTTCTCTTATGTTTTTATCTACAATTACATGCAATAATAATAGTATATATATCAATAAGACGGTTCCAAATAACATGAGCACCAATTCACTCAATATTAGAGGCTTTCGATTTAGTGACATAAGACTTTAGACTGATGCTCTTATATAATGCAATATTTTAAAAAATTTGAAAATATAGACTATGTCTTATTCAAAATAATAAGAAGAGAGTGATGAAAATATGATTATTCCTGCGAAATATAAAACTTATAATTTTATAATAATTTGCAGTCAGAAAATAATACATTTTTATTAATTTTGATACAAAATATTTAATCTCTTTTTAATTTATTTTCTTGCTATTATTGATATCTTAATAATTATAAATATGTTGTTGATTTTTCCATTAACGTTATATAACTTGTAATGGGCACATTTATGTCCGTTTCTATCACTGCAATTTAACTTTAATCTTGGTTCAACTAACTCTTTATCTTTTTCTAGTTTTAAGAATAAGAAAAAGATAAAGAGTAAGTTGAACCGAGATTAAAGTTAATCTATATTGAAATTGACTAGTTATCGAGACATTTTATATATAGTGTCATAAATTGATTATACTGTCGTATAAGTATGTGAATAATCTAAATTATACTGCAATATATTCTGTATATATTAACATTTGTGTCATGTAATTATTGGATTAATTTTTATGTTTTCAGAAGCAGAACGTGCAAGAGATTCGCTAAACGGTCGTTATTTCGGTGGACGATTGGTTAAAGGAGAACTATATGATCAAGCTCTATTTGATAATAGTGATTTTTCTGGTTGATATAAAATTCTCTCATTTGGTATATATTAAGTTTTTGTCAATTAAATTCGTGTAAGAGACAAAATTTAATGTTGACTGATAGCTCTTCGTTGTTTAAGCTACTATTTATAATGAAATCTCAGAGTCACGTGTTGAAGTCAAAAGTGCACGCGATTCACGGCTCTAATCGTACACTAATTTGTAGTGAGTCAAAGACTTGTTCTTTTTACCTGAACTTTTGCACCAGTTCATTTTTTTTCTTTTTCTTCAGAAGGAAAGAAGAGAAAGAAAGAACTGATGTAAAGGTTCAACTAAAAAAACAGGCCTCAAGACGCGAAATATAGGAACTGCACAGCGCAAACAGAAAGCGATTTAAATTTATCAAATGTGATTTAGAATCTTACATTCATTTAATTCTTTCCCTCCCCCATATAAAATGGAACTTTATATCTTATTTCGTACGTCATTAGTTTCATATCACGGACCGTAATTGCAAACTAGGATCGTAGTATCTTGAGACATAAATATTTCGTACATTTATTTCCAGTATATAGTACCTTTGTTATAATTTTGTCGAGAATGATTGTATATGAAAGCGATAGATCTTAATTTACATGTATAGGAAAAGATAGACATTAATAATAAATCATTTTACATATACAGAGTGACTCACCTAAAGCTTAACAATTTGATATCCTAAGAATTCCTCAATCAATTTTAAACATTCTTGTCTTGAACTTCATAGATCTTAGACATATTTAAAAGGATATTCGCTTTAAAAAATCGGAAAAATAGGAAAAATGTTTTTAGAAATTTTTTTCCATAGAAGAAACAAATTTACAATTTTTTGTTGTATGTTGAGTTTTCTGTTGTATTTTTATTATACTAATTATAAATTGAACAGAATAGCATGACCAATCATAACGGCAGAAAAGAAAGCAGAATAATGTAAAGTTGTGATTGAGCACATTCAATTTAATAGTCGAGTGATTGTTTGCTGCTATTAATGTATGCTTCTAAATCTAAAGTCTGATTGGATAATCCACAAGATTACACCAATAACAACGTCATTTAACTATTGAATTGCTGAATGTGCATTAGGCCTGCTTTCATGACTCGTGGTTAACTCTTAACCGAGATTCAACTTATTTCTCATCTCTTTCTAATGCTAGCATTAGCATGAGAAATAGGTTGAATCTTAAGTTAAGAATTAACTGCGAGTTGTGAAACTGAGCCTTAGTCGTGCTACATTTATTCTCTTATTAGTACAAATACATCACTGTGTATCTGTGGCTCACATCCATGTTCGATATTATAATTTTATCGAATATAATTTAATAAAATAGATACCTAATACCACTAATCTTCATATTACTAAAAATGGATGTTGATGTATTAATGTACAGGAATTTAAGAGAATTTCATGAAAAAAGCTGGCTGTTTTCAGATTGCTCTCTGATACAGTCTAGTTTAACAAAAAAATTTTTTAATTTTCAGATAGAATCCTATAACAAATTTTCCATTGTCAATGTTAGAAAACAATTTTTGCTAAACAATTTCTTTAAAATTATTCTTTAGAAATTTCATCAAATTCTTTATTGTTTTATTCTTTATTTATTTATTTATTTATTATTTTTTATACGAGTCCTTTGGTTTATAATCACTACCAAAACCTTTCATATCTTCATAGACAGGAAAATTTCCTGGAGTTGTCTGAGTAGTGGATGATGTGGGAAGATTAGTAGTATCATTTTTTGGGCGATTCTCATTCAAAAGCTTTGCAGCATTCTCCTTCTTAGTTATTGCCAATTGATAATTAGCTTCTATTTCCTCTCGCGTGGGTGGTTCTTTTCTACGATATCTCAACCAAGCCTCCCACTCCGCGGGTAATTCTTGCTCGAAGTCTTCCTTGTTCACTGGAATGAAATACCGCGGTGGCCTTTTCCGAGCGGAATAACGAATATCTTCCTCATAGTACTTTGTGCCAAAATAATCCTCGCCAATCAATTTGCGGCGGGCAAAGCGAGGTTTCAGCGAGGATACAAAACTGTTCCAAATTATTTTCAAGACGCCACGCTCTTTTGCCATGTTATCGCTATACTATAAATAAAGAGAATGACTATATCTTGGACGTAAAACACATAATATTACGTAATGAAATTACGCCGAGAAAATATTGAGAAGATCTTATAATAACTCCTTATAATAACTCCAATTATAATTTGATAATTAATAACAGATAATCTAAAAAAACAGTTCTGTTTAAGCATGGATGATCTCGAGTAGAATAAGTAACTACGTTTTTTCGAAAACATTTTATAATTTTATGTAACTTCTAATCGATATAAATCAATCATCGATATAAATCATCATTTCACATACCGTTTGATATATATAAAACTGATGACTTTTTTTTAGGTTAGTATTTTCTCTTCTTTTATTAAAGGAGCGTTCAGATTCCCATTCGGGTGTTCTCAGTTCTTAGAACTGTGTTTAACATCACAAACATATCTTAGATATGTTTACGATGAACGACAAGGATAGTACATCATGTGTGAAACGAAGTGCAGCCAGAATGTCATGTCATCCTTGTTTACGTTCGGTAAACAACAAGGATAGAGTATCTTCCAAGTATCTTTTATCTTTATTTAACATTCGGTGAACAACAATGATAAAATGATACTTGAGTACACAGAATTGAATTTTGGAACGCAATCTGAGTGGCACTCTGGTAAGAATCTGGGGGTCGATTGTGTATCTTCAAATGAAGTGAAAATTATAAAAGTGAGCAAATTCTAGAGTATTCATAATTTAATTGGTCAATCAATACCTAGTAACCTTTGCTCACTTTTCTAATTTTCACCTCCTTTCAAAATCCACAATTGACCACCTGAACATAACCTAAAGCCGGTGGTACACGATGCATGTTTTCCTGCTGGATTGCTAGCTGGATTAGAATCTATTGGCTGCGAACTGGCACTGACAGCCAATACGGTGGCAAGATTCTAATCCAGCTAGCAATCCGTAAGAAAACAAGCATCGTGTTAATCCGCAGGCCGAATTCACACCTTGACGGAAAAACGGAAAGCGGAAAAGCGGAAGCCAATCGGAACTCGCAGTAGTAGCTTTTCCGTCAAGGTGTGAACCCAGCCTAATATTACATCATTATAGAAGTTTTGCAGGATGACTTAAGATTTTAATTATATAGAATATATATAGAATTATTGATTAGTGCGATAATTTCCGCATTCAAGCGTTGCCATGTTTTAAATGCAGAAGCCATTATGGTGTAGCCACAACAATAGAACAAACATCAGAAACAGGAACAAATATTAAGATTTCAACCTTCCAGATACTAGTTATACAAGGGAGTCGATTTTGTATCTTCAAACAAGATGAAAATTACAAAAGCAAGTACATTTACTAAATGTTGACCAATGAAATAATCAGTATTTTAATAAATTCGCTTACTTTTATAATTTTCACCTCATTTCAAGATATCGAAAATCCCAGAATATACGGTTTCTGATGGGTTGAAATTTTAATATTGGGCGCGTTTAAGCCGGACAAAGCTGCTAGCCTTTTCGCCGAGCAATTGAATGTAATTGGTTGGATCTATAAGTAATAACCAATCATATTCATTTGCTCTGTAAGCAGGCCAGCCGCTTTATCGACTTTCCTTTTATTTCTGTTTTTAATTTGTTCTATTAACCTAGTTTACATCGTGTACTTGATACGAGTACTAACTAATAACTTTCTATTGAAATATATGATCCTAATTTCAGCGATACGTGTAAATATATATATGTTATGTGTACTTAATTAATCATTCTGTTGTATACTGTATCAATTTAGTACATCATTCTTTGAACACATCGCTGAAATTGAAATAATTAATAGAAAGTTACTAGTTAGTACGTGGAGCTCCGCACAATAAAAGGAACAGGAAATAAAGAATAGAGAATAAGAATTTTAACCTATCAGAAATCATGTATTGTAGAATACACAGTTTTTGATAGGTTGAAATTTTTAAGATGCAGCCACAAGAAGGAATTAAAGAATAAAGATTTCAACCTGTCAGAAATCGGATACATCGGAATACACGGTTTCTGATAAATTGGTATCGTTATTCCTTATTCTTAATTCCTTATTTTTTCTATTGTGGCTGCACTATTATTCTCTGTTTTTTGTGCTCTATTCTTTTTATTGTGCGGAGCCCCTATCAAGTGCACGATGTAAAAATAATTGCCTAGTTTACATGCAAATGTGCGCAGACCTTTATTTCATAGATGCATCTAGTAAAATTTCTGAACGCAGTCCAAATGCGGTGGAGCGCGTCTTGTGTACGCATGAGAGATTTGCTCGCTCTCTCGTGGCTTACGTGTGTTACATGCATGCGTACATGCGTGAGTGCGATCGTGCAAACGTGATAGTGAACAGTAGGTTGAAAATGGCCGTGTATTCGGACAGCTCTGCCGTAGAGATTGCCGATCTCCGCAAAAGATAGACTCCTGTGTGGATCGCGACGGAACGCAATCTGCACTCGCGTGTGTATTTACTATTCAGTGTCATCACTCCAGCTTTCTGTTTCTTTCCCATGAACAGATTCCGTGAAACAGGACGCGCAGTCGACCAGCTATCGGCTACATTCCGGTGGATTTCGCAGTGGCAAAACGCGGGGAAGAGGAGGAGGAGGAGGAGAAGACGGTCATCGTGTCCAAGATTTCAATACTAGACCATCCTGTCATCGATCGCAGGTAAGCGACAGAGTAGCCAAGAGTGACATAACTGCGAGCGCCGCTCCTTCCGAGAGAAACGTCCTCAAACGTCCTTTCTCGTATAGACGATCGCTCGTCCGCCCTGAAGTTGCACGCGGGCCACGCGTATTCATTACCATGTTCACTACCATCTGACCGCCGTCCTCGCCGTCTCGCCTGAAGTGAGCGCGACACGGCGCTTTTATTCTCTCTCCGTTCACATGGAATAACTGTCCAAGATCTGTAATCATGGACATTGGCTTGATCGAAAGCTTGATATATATAGATGTTCTTCTTTCCGTAATGGAAATAAATAGAAATAGAAAGAAAGAAAAGCAATAGGCGTGAATGTCGACACATATCAAGTCAATGCCAGTGGAATTACATATTTTGGACAGCACCGTTTTAAATGCACCTTCCTGCACTTTCTATACGCGTGGAATGAAGTCATCCGCGTACATATCTCGACCATGGCAGGAGAGAGAGGGAGAGTGTCGCAGGTAAGCAATGCGGAAAAAGAGAGAGAAAAAAAAAGAGAGAGAGAAAAGGCGCACCCGCGAAATAGTCTCCACGAGACGGATACAAGCTCAGCGTTGTCCTACGATCTCGGCCGCCCATCCCGAACATCGTCATCATCGTCGACGACAACGACGGCTATCTCTTGGTCGCTCACGCGTGAACAGCCGTGCGTCGCCTGATTTCCCATGCGCGGCGTGTCGGGGCGTGTTCGTGCGAGAGGAACTCTAACCGCTTTTCCGAAACGCGGACGACGCGTGGATGGACAGACAGGACACGGAACGAGACGGATCTCTGCCAGGATTCCCGAAAAGTCAGATTTCCGAACAATTGTATCTCCTGGCACGTCGGCCGCATCGTCAACGGTATGGACGTGACCTAAGGTCACTTGTCAAAATTGTGTCAAGCCTGGTCAAGCCGCGTGACCGAGCGTCAACACCTGTCGACAATTCTCTCTCTCTCTCTCTCTCTCTCTCTCTTGCTCGCTCGTTCGCTCGCTCGCTCTCTCTCTCTCTTTTCTACACTGAGAAAAAAATATAGTTAATTTTAATTTAGTTCAATCAACTCAATACTATCAAGTAAACATTTACTTACAGTAAGTAAATATTTGTTCAATAAAAAAAATGATTGTTAAATCAAATTAACATTTCTTGTATCAAATATATATCTTTATATTTAATGTATTTTTATTATATAATATTTAATAAATATTTAGTTGGCAGTATTCAACTAAAATATTTATTAAAATTGATTATATTTTTTTTCAGTGTAGCTATTTTTTCATGATTTCTTATTGTTCCTCACATTTACACAAGATATATATGCGATCGAGGGCGACTATCGATTAAAGCCCTTTCAATTTATGCTCATTTCTATCAATATAGATTAACTTTAACCTTGATTCAACTTATTATTCATCTTTTTCTAATTTTTAGAACTAGATAAAGATGAAGTTTATTGAACGAAAATTAAAATTAAACTACATTGATAGAAATGGACATTGATGTTGATAAAAAATGGGCCAAAATGTTAATCGAGTATAATTGATAATTATAGATTTTAATTGCGTCCTACTAATTTTGAGTAACTGATGTATCCTTTTATTTAGCTTTTTTCAATTTCAGAATGTCTTATGCCCATTTCCATCAATGTAGATTAACTTTAATCTTTTTCTAATCTTCAGAACTAGAAAAAAACGAAGAGTAAGTTGAACCGAGATTAATGTTAATTTATATTGATGGAAACGGGCATTAAGAGTGAATAATGCTTGAAACGTTGACATTTAACGATGTATATACGGAGATGAGCCGCAAACCACGTAGCTTCTTTAAGTGACAATTTAATACTGAAATGTAGTAAAACAAATAATCGCTACTTTCCAGTGTGAAATTTCTATTAAGGAGGGAGAGACGATCGTTTCGCGTGCTAAAAAGGATTATATCGCAAGGCGGGGACTCAAACGCGATACGCAACGGTAATTCCGATTAACGCCTAATCGAATTTGCTGTCGCGCCTGCGAATCCACCGGACGTTTTGCAAGTCTCGTTGCCCACACGCAGGATGCTTCCACGAGTAGGGCATCACTTTGCAATCGCCGCTGCATTCGCCTTTGGCTCTCCGGTTGGCCTCTTCTTTCCCTTTGAAAGAAAATTTTGTAGAAGTGTGTTGGCGTCCCGTTTGTTGCGAAAGTTCGGCCTTCAAAACGTCTTCTACCTGAAAATTAAAGGACTAAAAGCTATATTCTGTATTGCCTGAGACACAATTGAAAAACACAAGCAATAAGGATAAGGAATAATAGATTTCAACCTATCAGAAATTGTGTTTATCAGAATTCATGGCTTCTGATAAGCCTAATGCACAATTGAAAAACACAAGTGATAGATAGGAAGACAGGGAATATGGTTTCTACCTGAAACCTTATATATCAAAATACTATGGTTTCTGATAAGTTGAAATTTGTTATTCTCAATTCCTGTTACCTCTGCGTATTTTAATTATATCTTAGGCTATAAGTTCAAATCTGTATCTTCCCATTGCCTGTGCTTTTCAATTGCGTCTTAAGTTTAATTCTTAATGACTGTCGTTATCGTTACATTATCGTTGCGCTGATTTTTTTATCATATATTTTATTTGTGGAACAATAACGATAACAGCACTATCGTTTTGAAGTTACAGCTTTGAATGTAGCAAATATCGCAGAGAAGGGCATTCGGTAAACCGCCGAGAATTCGAATTTTCAGTGGACGCGTTAATTGTTAATTGTTTACTGTTTTATTATGAATTCCTTGATAATACTGATTGCAGATAACAATTTTTTTTCTTTTTTAAGCTTATCAACGATATCTGTGTTCTCTTACGTCTCTTATCTTTTGCCTCTGTAATTTATTTGTACATCCGCGTAATACGTCTCATGCTTGATTCTTATTAAAAAGCACACGGTACGCATTAAGATTTTATACATGCAATACATGATTTCTAATTTCAAGCCAACTTTAAGGTGAACATCTTGTTTAACAGGATATTCCACTGACTTTGCCCTAGTTTTCTGTGTAATGAAATTTCTGTATTATTCGAATATTTTGAAATATATTACAAACAAAACATGTACATCATAGCAAAATTGAAAAAAAAGATATGTTCTCTCTTCGACTTCGATATTTTTAACAAACCGAACGTTAAAATGTTAATTTGTTAACAAAACAAATTGATAGAATTGCAAGTATAATAATTGATAATAAATAATAAATTATATTCTTTTGTTTCAGAACTTAATTCGACATTTCCTGCGTGTCTAATTATTGAAGATTGTCAGCAATGGATCGCATTGTTTTTCTCTGTGCCCACAGTAGTTTGAGCACAACGATAATCGATTAGGAAGTGCGGCTTAGAGTTTACAAAGATGCGGGAGTGGTGTGGCACGATCCCCTGGTATCCAGCAGGGATCTAAAGAAAGTAACACCCCTGCGCTTGAAGAACTCATCTTATATAATTCATTAGATATTAAAATAATGCGGAGACTATGTAAAGTGACATTGTTTTACCACACATTACAGTGCTACGAAATGGTTACTAAGCTCTTTTGAGCATCAACTAGAGTTATATTTTACAAATTTAATACACAGTTGTTAATGATTACACTTTGTACAGCGGAGAGTGTTGTTAAGGGTTTTCAGTGTGTTCAAATTGCAATAGTAGTCCGAGTTTGAATATATCGAGATATATTTATCAAAATGTCGTTCTTATCGAATTTGAAGAAGGCCTTCCACTTTGGTGGCAATGATGCGAAGAAGAAGAAGTTATACAATAACATCAAGATGGATTGTAATCCAGAAGAGTTTTGGGAAATGGTGGGTGAACTAGGAGATGGTGCGTTTGGTAAAGTTTATAAGGTAATGTAGCATTTTAAGGAATTCCAGGATATCAAGTTTATTTGTTCTATTAATGTCTTTTTTAAATAATTGTTACTCCAGGCACAACACAAGCAGTCCAATCAGCTTGCCGCTGCAAAAATGTGTGCGTTGGAGGGAGAGGACGATCTTAGTGATTTTATGATCGAAATAGACATTTTGTCAGAATGCAAGCATCCGAATATCGTTGAATTACACGAGGCTTATTTTATTGAGGGAAAATTATGGGTATATTTTTTATATTTCTATATTATATGCTTCTATTATGCTTCTATTATGCCTTGACTATAAGTATAAAGCACCCATCACAAAGTGCCGTGCTTTATATCTAATGAAAAATAAAAATTAAAAAATAATTAATATTTTATTAATTTTTTTTGCTTCTATTAGCCTTTTCCAAGAAAATGCAATAAATTAAGGATGTTTTATATCTATGATTAATGCTGTAATTATTTATAGCAAGAGCTTTTTTTTATAAATAAAAATTATTTTTGTGACGCAATTAAATGATTATTTTGTAAAAAGAGCGAAGAAAGAGGAAAAGTTTTTTTGTAGATGTTAATTGAGTATTGTGACGGCGGTGCTGTGGATTCCATAATGGTCGAGTTGGAAAAGGCACTAACAGAAATGCAAATAGCATACATCTGCCAACACATGACTCTAGGTCTTGCCTTCCTACACAAATCCAAAGTTGTACACAGGGATTTAAAGGCGGGAAATGTCTTACTGACTATGGCAGGAGGTGTTAAAATAGGTAATTGTCTCTTTAATTGCAATTATTTCTAAAATTAAACTGTTTATTTAAAAATATGCTTTACTAATATCTTTACTATTATTTAAATACAATATATAACAAGGAATTCTGTCTTTAATTATAGCTGATTTTGGTGTATCCGCCAAGAACAAGCATACTCTGCAGAAACATGATACGTTTATTGGAACTCCTTACTGGATGGCACCCGAAGTTGTCTTATGTGAAACGTTCAGGGACAATCCTTATGATTTTAAAGTAGGTGTTCGTAAATATAAAAATCTATTTTTGATTTGATATATGATGTAACATATAAAGGTGTTATATATGAATTCGAATTTGTTTAGGTGGACATTTGGTCTCTTGGTATAACTCTTATAGAGTTTGCACAAATGGAACCACCGAATCACGAAATGTCACCGATGCGAGTGCTACTTAAAATACAGAAAGGTGATCCGCCGAAACTGGATCAGCCCGGGAAATGGAGTAAGGAATTTAATGATTTTATTGCTAAAGCACTTATAAAGGACCCAACCTCACGACCCACAGCTGACGATTTGTTAAAGCATCCGTTTATAAGCCGAAATTTAGATCCAAAGCCTATCAGGGACTTGTTACTTGAATATAAGGCGGATGTTGTTGAAGAAGAGTTGGTAGATGAGGAAGCAGAGGTAGGTTTTATTTTCTACTTTGCATTCCATCTTGCTTTTTTTAGGTACATGTTAATTATGCAAATCATATAGAATAAAGAAAAAATACAATTTAAAACTGTAACTAACAAATATACGAATCTTATTAAAAAAACATGCAACATATATATTCTTTGCATGAGATTTACAAATTTAATACATGCTTTTATGAAGAATAAATATTTTTTAATATAGCGTTTTTATAACATTAATTTATAATCTGTAGTCACAGTTTATACTGTAGTTAATAATGTGAAACACTTTCAATCTTATTTAAATAAATTTGCTCTAGTGCAAGATATTATATTTTATATAATAACACGTAATAAGTATTATTTCATAATTTAGATAGTTATGCACAGAGCTTCTGATAATGCAGAATTAACATGTATTACACATTGTTACATGCTTCCGTTATTATAGAAGGCCAAAAAAACGAAAAAACATAGAGAACAATATCAGCGAATTGGTAAGCTGCTTCTGTGTGAAGCATACTTGTCTTACCCCTATGTAAAATGAAGGAATGTAAATTATTAAAAAAAATGTTGTTTCATCAGATGTTGTATCAGTTAGAACCTGACTATTGGTCTTGACAAATATCCCTGAAAAATTACGAACGTATTAGTTTATTTGTATCAAGTTAATTCTTAAATAAGATGTGACTGTTCGCATTTATGTAAGATTACGCATGATGCGTGATTATTTATACCTAAATATTACAATAGTGCATGCGTTTAAAATTAAATCTGTTGCCAATTTCGCTTTTCTTTTTAATTGTAAGGAATGAATTATTGAAAATGTAGAATGATATCAATAGTAGAATATTCTATATATAAAATATGTTGTAGTCATGATAAATATGTTGTGATAATTTTGTTACTTTGGCTGTGCATGCGGTTCTTCTGGCTCTCGCCAGCCTCATTATCCCAATGCGCGTCAGGTTAGTAGTTTACACCCCTGCATTCCGTACGCTAACAGAATCAATTAATCCTGAGTTATATAATATATGAACTTAAAAAAGCTATATACGCTACTGTGCTAAGAAAAATGTTATACAGTGATCCACATACAATATTAGCTATTTTTTTCGGAAATAAAATTCTTTGATATTTTAAAATGTCAATGTTTAAAATGTGTATGAATGTTTAAAAATTGGAGGTTTTTATAGGATAAATGGAATTGTTGGCTATTGTTGGAAATCTAGAGATCTGTATAATAATAAGATTCAATTTGTGAAAAAAAAGTATACAAAGTTATCTTCTTCAAAGTTTGAATATCTTTTCTTCTTTCTTTTTTCTACAAAAGATTTACTGTAAAATCTTAAAAAAAATTTTATTATTATTCCTAACAATTTCCGAGAAAATAATTTGTAAAATTGATATGGATCATCACATAATTATGTGCATGAAATAACATTTTCTATTTTTTTTTCTTTTCATAATTTCATATTCTTCATATCGAAACAGTAAACTGCAAATTTACGATTATAATCTGCAAACTTTGCCGTTAATATTTCTATGTATCTGGTTAAATGTTATTTAATATCATGGTATTTGTAATGAAAATCAAATGATTCTAAATCGAAAGAAATTTTTATCTATATTTCTTTATTTCTTATTCGCATTTAATGTACATATATGTTAATATTTCAGGAGCAGCGCACGTCTCAGCTTCCTCTGGAACTGGATCAAATTACAGATGACTCCGCATCTACGCGCCTTGATGCTGATGTTAAGAGTGAGTATTACACACAAAATCAATATGTATATAACATTCTAAAATATAATAATACTTGTCTCTGTTTTCCAGTCCCCGAAAAAGAAAATGTGGCATTGCCTGCACCTGTGAAGAAAGAGGAGAGTCACAAACGAGAAATCAATCGGGATGGTGAGAAAGAGGACAAAAATAAGAGATTGCGTAAAGCTGAGTCTAAAGAGAACATACAGCCTCCTGTCGAGAAGAAGCAGGTAATTAATTAATAGATAATTAATTAATAGATCATCAATCGCTTAACAGATGAATGTTTGATAATAGCAATGTTATTTATGCAGGCACCTAAGCCACCAAGTGAAACAAATGAGCGCAGATTATCTCGAGATAAAGGTCCAGCACCTCCGCCACCACCCATGCGTCAAGATAGCGAAGAGAAGAAAAAGAAAGACGAGGAGAGAGAGAACATTTCGAAAACCGTCGAGAAAGTCGCAAACCTTCCAGATAAACAGAAATCTACAGAAGACAACAAATCACATATTAATAAATTATCGCAAAATGAAAAGACAGCGGATCAGCGGCTGACAAATGTTAAAGATAAAGAGCAAAAGAATTTAGAAGATCAGACGCAAAATGAATTGAATAATTCCGAAAAGACAAAGAAAATAGATAGTGAGGGTAACAGTAAATTATTCGATAATATAAAAAAGTTTGAAAATCAGCAGAAGTTAAACAATAAATCGAGTTCTGCCTCGAAGAAATTGGGCATAAATGAGAAACGCAAGTCTGCACCCGTGAAACCAGAGATGATTGAAGACTTATCAAAGATAATATATAAACAATCATCATTTGAAGATAAAAGCAGGTAAGCATTTTTCATTTATTTTTTAATGGTTAGAATTAAGTTTCATAAATTAAACTTAGAACACTTTTTAAAAAAAAAACTCTTTATCGTGAAACAATATTTTTATTTCTATAGAATGAAAAATAAGCTGTCGTCTGTTGATGACGTAACGAATTATGAATTACAATCTCGAGAAAAAGAGGTTTACAAGAGTTTGGAGGAGAAGCGGAAGTCTGTGGGGGAGAAATTAAATGCCGTATTGGAGAAGCGATTATCCATGGATCCTAAGAAAAGAATAAGCGACGGTTCTATGGAAACATTGAAGCATATATCCGTCGCGTCGACGCGTCTATCGGAGAAGAATAATGTTAAAGCTAATTCTACGGAAGATATTAAGACGCAGTTTGGCGTAACGAAGACTGAGAGTTCCGTGAAAAGTCGCAGCGCGGGATCGTCCAGAAATGATTCTCTTGAAAGCTTCTCGGATGAATTAAGACACGCAAAAACAGATAGTAATAAGACGGATTACGCCAATCAGGAGGACGTAGCGAGTGATGACAAGAGCTTAGAGAAACAGGATCCAGGAATTAATGTTTCAGTGATTACATCGACACCGCTCAGAAGCAGAAGTGGTTCGAGGAGAAGCAGTGGAGATAATATAGTCGTTATTACCGGTAAATTTAGATAGTATTATCTTAGATTAATCTTTACTGGTTCTTTACTTATATTACATCAAAATATTTACTTAGAAAAATTTAGAATTTTCAGTGGATTTTTTTTTATTCTTGAAAGGGACTCTTCATGGAATTTTGTCGATACTTAGAAAAATTTTTTAGAAGTTTTCTTTTAAATTTAAATTCTATCTCTTTCTGAAAGCTTTATTTCTTTGATTATTTTTTTTTGCTAATGCAAAATATTGACAAACGGTTAATAATAATTATGGCATCCACATATATTCATGTATATTCTTATAAATTGCGTTTTTTTAAAATATCCGAGTAACAATAGAAAAGACAATAGTCAACACAGAAAAGAGTAACTTACTAATACTATATTGTAGTGAATCTTTCCTATTTTAGAGGTTTTGTGGCTCTACCATAATTGTAGAAAATTATAATCTTGTGAAATTCCTATCTTTTATTAATTTTCAATATATAATTTATTCATACTGATTATGCTCCAATTTATTTCAAAGTTGCACTGAAAAGTCTCTATTCTTATCTGAAATTTCAATAAAAATACTTGGAAAATTCGCGAATATCAGAATATTTTTTTTACAAGAAATTTCAGTAAACACTGTACACATTTCAGGAAAAGCTCAACCTGAGCAAGAAGTACGCTTAAATACATCAACAGTCCATATTACTACCGACTCGCCGGATATGTCAAACAGTCTAGCAAGTAACATAAGTCAAGTAACCGTTGTGACAACGCATCCGCCAGTATTGGTAGACGCGCCCTCGACAGCAGTCACGACAACGACGCCTCTTCCGCGTCGCACCTCTCCGACATCGGAAGTCGTTATCGTTGCTAACGAGATGAACAAGACTCAAGTGAACGATAGTTCTGTCGACGATGACGCGTTTCCTAGTTTGGATAGTCTAGAATACACGCCGCAGGAACAGCCTATCGTACTCACTGACGTATCTAAGAGAATCGGCAAAAAATTGGATGAGTCAGAGGTAGTTATAGTAAGCTCCATCGTGGACGAATTGCAGGATACCAGTCATGTTTCTGTGGTCACCGTTGGCGAGGATAAGGAACAAGTGAAAGACTCATCGATATCCAAAAAACACAACGTCATTCGTACCGGCTCGTCTCATAGTGATTTGAGTTCGAATGAGAGATTGAGCTTAAGAAGTGACAGTGGAGATGAGAGTGGTAAGGTGATAATTGCTAGTACGACCATCGAGTCTCCAGATATAGACGATTACGAAAGAAACGTGAAGAAGTTAAATGGATTGATCAAGAACGAAATGCCACATCACGCCGACGATAGGATCGTGAAGACAGTCAGACCGAAAGAGATCAATGTTAAGAATTTCAATAAGGAGAAACGAATTTCTCCAGACAGTTTTGAGGGTTCTCGTTCCCAGAGCGACTCTAGTTCCATAAGATCACACACGCCAAGTAAGAGCATCGATCGTTCTGACGCAGAGTCTATTTCGACGACGATCAGTCAGGATAGTAGGGAATCGAATAAGGAAAACCGTTTGAATCAACCTCAACATACGGAGGTAGATGAGGAAGTCATCTTACGTCGAAAACCTGATTACAATCGTGAGATATCCCGACCAACTAGAACGAAGGAAGACATACAAATGATGAACCTGAAGAAAAAGACGAGAAAGCGCACGAGGAAGTTCGAAATTGACGGCGTCATGATGACGACGACGACCTCAAGGGTAATATACGGCGATGATGAGAATGGCAAAGTGTACGACGATCAGATATTCAGGAAGCAAGAACTACGGGAATTGAAGATGCTGCAGAAGATGGAGCAGAAACAATATCAGGATCTGTCTCAAAAAGCTCAATTCAATAAGGACCAGCAGGAAAAACGATTCGAGCAAGAACGACAAATTTTAGAACGGAGTGCCGAAGCGGATTTAGAAGCGCTAGCCCGACAACAGAGACAGCAAATCGAACGCGCCGAAGCACAGCAAGAGGTCGATTTGCGAGTGTCGTCAAAGAAGATTCGAAGCGAACAAGAGAGAGAACTCAAACAATTCCGAGAAGGCCTGAAACAAGAATTAAGATTGCTCAAGCAAGAGATAGACTTGATGCCAAAGGACAAGCGGAAGAGCACGTTTAAAATACGGAAGGAGAAGCTTGAAGCAGAACACGAGGAACGGGAAAAACTCTTTTTGGAGAAGCTCAACGAGAGTCACGAAATGTCACTAAGACGATTGTCCGATAGCCATCGCGAGAAGATCGCATTAATGGAGCGACAGTTCTTGCAGCAAAAGCAGCAACTGATGCGTGGTAGAGAAGCGGCGATCTGGGAGCAGGAGGAACGGCAGATACATGAGCGGCAGCAGCTACTCAAGAAACAGCTTAAGGACATCTTCTTCCTACAAAGACATCAGATGCTCATACGACACGAGAAGGAGCTGGAGCAGATGAAGAGGATGAATCAGAGGAAGGAGGAGGAGTTGATCAAGCGACAAACAGTGGAACGTAGAAACTTGCCGAAGAGAATTCGCAACGAGATGAAGGCGCGCGAGATGATGTTCCGAGAATCGATGAGGATCTCAATGTCGTCCGTGCTTGCGCCAGATCCCGATGCCGAGCGCGAGAAGCTGAAAAAGTTTCAGGAGAACGAGAAGAAGAGATACAGGGCAGAACAGCAAAGATTCGAATTAAAGCATTCCAGACAGCTCGAAGAGGTGAGGGCTCAGAGTGACGCTACAATCAAGGAATTGGAACAATTGCAGAATGAAAAGCGAAAGATGTTGATGGAGCATGAAACTCTGAAGTTGAAGGAGCAAGAAGAGGCCTACGGAAGAGAAATTCGTGAATGGAAGGCGCTACTTAAGCCTCGAAAGCAGGTAATTATGTTAAACTTGAATAATGTTATCTTAAAGTTATTTTATCTTCGATGTATTTTATCGATGTATGCAAAAATCTTTGATCTTTGCGGTCTAATAGTATAACTGCCTTTTAATTCTTTATTGGTTTAGCAATGTGCTTCACTTTCAAAATTACGTTTTTACTTTTGCGCATTCTGTAACAGTGTGAGAATTTAGATCGATTCGAAAGATCGGCGCAAACTGACGCAGAGAAATTTGTGAGCGGAAAGCATAACGCGAAGCTGGAATATGTAAACTTAATCGTTTTTTTGTAACAAAGACGTCCGCTTTTGCATTTAGCTTGCGTCGCTTTGCGTTGAGTTTAATTTGCATGACTAATCATTAATGAAACAAAATCGCTGTAAATCAAGATGAAAAGTAATTAGCAAGAACGCAGCGGGAAGGAAATACGACGCGAATTCGTAATTAAAGTAAACTTAAACGACGCGAAGTACTTGAAAACTAGGTCGTGACACAAATCTGAAATAAAGTCTTGATGTACCTGTTATAGAAGATAGAAGCTGATCTGGCGGCTGAAATGGAAGCATTGGAAAAACGCTACCAAGACTATTTACCTTCTTCTGGTCTTAGTGGTCTCTCTTTTCCCCCTTTTGACTATTCTAAAACTGTAATTTCCGATACTTGGAGGAGATCACCACGCTTGCCACGCTTACCACGTTCCACTCCCACTTCTCCGTCTTTTACTATACCTAGAGTGTCGCTGAAGATGAGCGGTTCGGATTCGGGTACCTTCGTGTCGAACGGCACGTTCTCACGAAGTTACTCCAAGCCAGACCTAGTGCCGTTCTCTCGTAGATAGTGTCTGTCCAAATCATCTGTAATGTTTTATGTCACATTTACTTTAAGGAAGTTTTACATATACGTATGTAATGTATATCTACTACGTTAATCTTTCTCCATATATGATAACAGAAGAACATTTTCCAAATGGTATACAAATTTGGAAGATTTGGTAAATGCATCAGAATACATTACGATCTTTCATTTTTTTTTTGCGAATGTAAGACTTCCTTGCTTGCACGGCACTTTTTTCATAAATAACATAATAATCTTCTCTGCTTTACTCACTAGTGCTTTAGTGCTAACGTAATAAATTTAGAATTTAATATTTATATCGATTATGTGTGTGTGTGTACATACACCACACACACACACACACACACACACACACACATATATATATATATATGTATGTACACACATGTATATGTTTGTGTAGATATATAGATTGTATTATATATTTTTATGCAATTATTCAAAGAATCGCTAACATAACTCAGAAAAAAGAGATAAACTATATATATATTTATATAACTATATATATATTTTTGTATAAAATTTATGGGACATGTGTGGAAATCGTATCATGTGATGCAATGAATTAATTTATTTTTTTGTGAATCACAATTCCAAGACTAAGGAAAGTTTGCACGGATCGGATAAGATTTTCACATGCTTCTCGAGGCCTATGTAATATTTAATAAGTTCTGTTATATAGGATATACATAATATATATGTATGTTAATGTTCCCTGTTTATTCTCACTTTCACTTAATTACATAATTTTCTGTTTATTTGTAGTTGATAAAAAATCAAAATCGAACAGAAAAAATGGAAAAGCTAATTAATATGTGTAAAGTTCTATAATTTTCTAATATACAAAAATTCAATTAAGTTTATTATGGGAGAACATCTTTTTAAATAATGTAGCTAAAAACATTAAATAACTCATTCTTAAGATTATATGTGTTTAAAAAAAAGAGTTTCATCTCTGTATTCGTTTCGTCCATGTATTTCGATGTGATTGTATCGTAAATTATGTTGCTTTATTACGAGAGCTTAATCGGTTAAATTTGGAAATAACAGGGTAATGTGGTTATCATGGGCTATTAGTAGAATAACTTATAAAAACACGGTTTCCTTGAAGGGTTTCATAACTATGGTCGTTCAACAGCATAGACACTCAATTTGTATTACAGTCCTTACTTAAATGTAAACCTTATAAAAAAGATCCTAATAGAATTAGAAAGAGATTCCACAAGTTCAAAGCCATGTACAAAATAGCCACAAGGTTAGTCCACAATATTGTTGTAAAATAATCGATCCACGATTTCAGATGCGTCTACACATATTCTGTAAATATAAGACCTGTACGCATTCCCTTATTTCATAGTCAAATGCTACATATTTTTATATATCACGAGATTTCTTAATCTATGTATATATTTGCCAATCCATTTTGTGTTGTGTAAAAAAAGAATAAATTTTTTAATATCTTTTTCTCATATTACAGAAACTTGAGGAACAGTTCGCGTTACAATTAGAGGAGCAGGAAGCGATTTATGGGCCTAGCGCGATACCACTGTGCTTACCAGCCGATCTTCCTGATCTAACACACCACACAACTGAGTCTACACGTAGCTCGTTGTCTTCTGTGAGCGAGGGCTGAAGACGTTCGATACGAAAGAACTTGTATAATCCGCGTGATCACGTATCCGAGTGTCTTTAACTGAAATGCACGGGATGATCAGTATATCCCTATCGTCATCCAATTTGTATTTGTATATATATATCGCGATAATTCGTTTTGGAACTGAATATTAAATAATTTTTATCTAGATGCGACTGTTGTTTGTATGTATGAATAATTGAGTCACCGGAAACAGTGGTGATATAATGTTGTTTTGAAATTTTTACACGTCGCATTTATAATTCTTGAATAACGTTGGGATCAGTGTCGCGGTGTTTTGAATAAAATATTATTCAATTGAAAATTATTTAGAACACTGATCTTTTTGGCGACGAAATATAGAGCTTCCGAATTCCAAGAGGGAATATTTCGTGAATTTATTATTGCGGGAACCAGTTCACGATTAGAAATATATTGTCTAAAATATATCTGTACAGAGATTGTTATGTAATTTATATATTACGACAACAACATTCATTGGTAAATTAAAATTAATCCGCCCATACCTGATCTTGGAATGTTATGCAATGCGAAAGATATGCATTGATATTTTTTTGATCATAAAAAGTGAAAATGTAATGAGAGCGCATTATGTACATATATATATCGCGTCCTCGCAAGAAAAGTGACACATAAGTCAAAAAAAATATATGAAATTATTAAAAAAAGAGGAAAGAAAAAAAATGCGTATTTTACGCAATTTATATTAATTAATTTATATTAATTATTTCTTACAGTATTAGACATAAATAAACTAGAATTAATCACAAATTGCTTGTTTTAAATTTTCTTCAAATATGTTCCAAAGAAAAATGACAATTCATAACAGTTTTTAGAGATATCACAACACCATAACAAAATTAATACATATATTATTTCTACATTGTTAGAATATTTCTATGAAATTCTAAAATGTTTGTTGTCAGATAATATATTTTATTAAAATAATATATATTTAAATATAAGATGGTAAGAATTAGAAAAAAAATTAACTAATTCAACTGAGAAAGAGATTCGCCTATGAGAGATGTGTATGTTTAAAATGTTATATGCTTTTTCTTTATTAAAACAGATGTCATTTTTTAATTCATTTTATAACATTTAATATTAAATTGTATGTTATTTTAAGAAATCATATGAATTATCATCTTCCTAATTAAACTACGTCACGGATTTGAACGAGTGTTCACTTTCCACGCAAAATTACAATTTGCCATAAGCAATAGACAAATCATTTTTTTTTTTTTATAAGTCGCGTGCTTTCACCATTTTTGCATTAATGAATAAAAATTGTATTCTTCCTAAGTAAGCGTTAAAATATTTTAAACATATATTACATCAACAAAATATTATAATTTGAAATATTTTAAAATTTCATAGAAATATTGTAAAAATATGGAATGTAAATATGAATCTTGTTACAGTGTTGTTATCTTTACAAACTATCTCTTTTGAATTGTCATTTTTTTAGAAAGTTTAATTTATACATCTTTTTTTATTGTAGGCCGATGTAGAACAATCCACGCATAATATAAAATTCGAAAAATGTCAATTTTTGTTACTTTCCTCTGCGAGAATGCGATATATTCCCATACAGCACAAATTCTTTCAGTCGTAGCAATATTACTACAAGCTTCTGTGCTGTATGAATGTATCATCTAAATGTTAACTCCGTTAACACGTCGGTGCAATTAGTAATAGAAAGGATAGTTGTGTATGTATGTTTATAGATAGTATGTAATGATTTTACGGCTATATACAATTTACACAGGCACGGATCGAATGTATATTTTCTATATTTTAAAAAAACCATATCGTATATCAATCAATTCAATTTACGATCGAGTGGACAGAAAGTCGGAAAAAAGCAACCACAAAACCAGTGGTTTTTTCAATCCGTTTTTAGTTTTACGGTTTTGAAACTGAATTGTGTGAATCTGACTAACAAATTCGTGCCTTAAAGCGTGTGGGATGATACTTTATTGAACTTTGACCCCCATATCTTAAACCAATTCTAGCCTTAACTTGAAATTTTTTTATGATTGATATCTCATCAAAAGATATCAATTCAGTTCCAAAATCGTGGGACCAAAAATGGGCGATTTTTGCGATCAATGCTTTGTAATGTTTGTTACGTGTAATTATACGATGGCGGTAGCGGCAAAATAATGCAAATCACCGGATTTATTTTAAACGATCACGATTTCTCGAGGTATTATGTATACATAGAATCGTTGAATGTACATGGTAAAAGTTCATGTAATAATGTTAAGCTGTAGTCACCATGTTCGGTTATAGTTACGTTATTTATAACAAAAAGAAGTTTATAGCAGCAACGCGAGTATTCTACTTCAGACGAAAAATTTTAGCAAATACCCGATAAACTCGGATTACTTTGTTCCTTGGATCTTCCAATTTTTTTTTCTAGTACAGAAACGATGTATGATACATATGCTTAAAATCAAAAATTAAATTCATACAACTCGTTAGCTTGAAATCATATAAAATAAAACGAGGTAATTTGAATAGATTTAACAGAAAATTTTGAAATTGTATAAAAGATTGAGGTCGCTTAATGTATTTAAACATATAAAATATGCACTATTGGTGCAATAGTGTATGTTTTATATGTTTGATTGAATAAATTATACAACCTGAATCTTTTATACAACATTAAAATTTCTTTTAACCCATCTAAATTACCTCGCTTTATCCTAATTGCGGTAACGATTGTTATATTCTCACATTTAAAGATTGCACAATATGTCATCTGTTTTAATTCCATAATTCTCTGGAATACACAGATAAATGCATGTTTAAATACATTTCTCGAAAATGATAAACTGTTTATATATAGAGTTAACAAAAGCTATTTTTTATCAAGACACTTTGCACTGATAGTGAATACGATGCTGCTACTTACGGATAGGATATAATAATTACACGTGATTATATTATGAGAAACAAAGTAATCTAGTTTTACATTGTACTAAAAATCAAAGGATAACACCAAATATATATACATTGTACGTTTGCATGGCTGTGCGGCCTGATATATGTGTGACGTTCTAGAGAATCTCTCTTACAATGCGATACAATGCATATTTAAAACGAGCATGCGTGGCTAATGCAAGCTGTAGATAAAGAGTACTTGTAAAAAAACACTTTATTGTAAATTAATCTCGCTATGAAGTTGATTAGTTTTTCAATATATACATATATAATGTGTATGTATATGTATATGTATATATATATATATATATATATATATATATATATGTGTGTAGTGTGTCGCGTGTGTGTGTGTGT
>NW_012130159.1:0-22340 GCF_000143395.1 Atta cephalotes | reverse complement strand
AAAGTAAGGAACGGTACGGAACGTAAGACTACTCTCGATATATATATATATATATATATATATATATATATATATATATATAATTTCGAATAATTATATATATATATATTATATATTATATAAAACTATTCAAAGAGTTTTTGTGTACATAGAATTCTGATAAAATGTTTAAATATTAAGGACCTGTAATCTAGTATAAATATTATGTTACAATGATTCATTGAAAAGCAGGTTTCTTTCCTTCACTAAAACTACCGTGCATATCTTTTATATCACAAGATTAATTTTGTAGAATATTTGTATCGTATATTTCTACATCGCCGTCGATCATTAAACGATTTTATCTATATTAAAAAACCATTGCTCCCTTATATATCATGAATATGAATGTAAATTATTCATCATGTTAATTTACTTGTAAGTATTTGTTGAAAATACATAAATTTCGAAAGTGTGCGCTTTTATATCTCAACCTATATGTATCGTTTATCAAAGTACATGCTTTCTGATAGGTTGAAATCTATTAAGGCCGTGGCACACAAAAAACTTATTACTTATGTCTTACTTCATAAGTAATAAGGAGATCAATATGTTGGATTGCTTATGTATGATCGGACTCTGCTGTGATAATTCCTTTACTGCTTATGTTTTATTGCTTTTTTTGTATACCACGGCCCTTAAAGTGAAATCACATGGTGCGGAAAAGGACTGCGGAATAGAGAATGCGTCATTGGTTACAATCGAATGACAGAGGAATGCTCGAGTTGGTTGATTCTTACATTCTGATCCGGTTTAAACCCTCGGTGGAAACTAGGCCACTGAGAAAAAGAGTGCTAGTGCAGTCTAATGGAACAGAAAACAGACCAATAGTATCTCTAGACCAAGCATTGTCAAAAATTTGAGCAATGGAGGTAGTCCTCATTTTAAAAAGAATGAAGAATGGAGAACTTAAATTGACAGAGAAAAAAAGTTTTGCAATCGTTTTATGATTCTCTGCTGAGATAGGACCATTCCTCTTGCTCTAAAAGCATAATCAATTAGCGTTGGAAGAAAATTTCCAACAGTTGCAGAATAAACGTTCTGCTGAACGCAGTCAATGTTCATTTCCGGAAGTGATATACATATAGCGGGAGATGATTGGCTGTTGTGCGACGCATTGCGCTGTTGCGCATCTCACGTTTCGCCTAATATTATTCCATATTATTCTTCCGGTTGATGAGACTGCATTGAACTGTTGTCGGTGAGTGTGACGGATATCAATCGTGTGGAATCTAGCTAAAATGAAAAGAAACGAATCGATATTTTACGTAAATGAAAATCCATCAAGTCATTATTTATGCATCCTGACCTTATTTTCCGCGCATATGGAAAGTCGATCGATTTTGGCAGTATTATCGGATATAACCTGACATCACGTTGCAAAGCGACTTCCATTTGACTTTTGTGTATATATAAACCGTTATTAAAATCAATATCGCACGCATTAGTTTTGCGAACAAATTTAAAGTCGATATTATAATAACTATTTTGTATTTTTCGTTACAGAGTTTACGAGGATGAAGTACAATCGTCTGGTATCTTCCTCGCGCAGGAAGAATAGAAAGAGGCACTTCACAGCACCTTCTCACATTAGACGACGACTCATGTCCGCGCCACTATCCAAGGAATTACGACAAAAGTACAATGTACGATCGATGCCGATCCGCAAAGATGACGAAGTACAGGTGAGTCTCCATTGTTGCTCCGAAAATCTGTTTACTTCTCTCTGATTTTACAATGAGTCGATAATTGGTAGTCTTAGGCCCAAATCAACTTGATTAGAGATTAGAAAGTTAAGAACTTTGATTGATGAAGTGAGGCTTAAAATTCTTCATCTGTCTTTTTTTCAACTTTAAAATGAGAGAAATTTAAGTCTTGCTTAAAGTAACTTTGACGCTAGGCCTTAGGTTAGTATTCATGGGCCGTTTTTATTTTAAGACTATCATAAATAATGTCTTAAGACGCTAATATACATATGGCTCTCTGATTGATGACATCTTAAAACTGTACTTAAGACAATCGTGTCATAAGAATAAATATAAGAATCGATTACAAATACTTAGAAGCTGATCAACTTTATCAATTCACTGATTTTGATTTCAATCCTAATTCACCAACTATTCTTCAGATTCATTTCCCCATTCATTATAGGAACAGTGTCTCTCTCATGTTGTATATTTAAAATTACTGTGCTCCCGATAGTATATACTAA
The DNA here is from genome assembly GCF_000143395.1 of Atta cephalotes. Lineage (NCBI taxonomy): Eukaryota > Metazoa > Arthropoda > Insecta > Hymenoptera > Formicidae > Atta > Atta cephalotes. Next base: position 20,089 of record NW_012130159.1, on the reverse strand, counting down.
GATACTGTATACCAAGATATTTAAATATTAGTATTTAAGTATTGTATACATTAAGTATACATTAGGTATACATTAAGTATGTAAACATATATGTTTTAATTATATAAATATTGCAATGTGTGTATACATGCATAGCAAGCTTAGTATACAAGCATAACTTACATAATATATAAACATAATGTGTATAGAATGTAGGGTTGCTCTATCTTTATGATAAAAATTTTGGAAAATGCTTATATCTTGAAAGAATTTTTTTAGGAATTAAACCAGTGCTATTCAAGATATATAATTCTATATTCCATTATATAATTCTTAGTGACAATTTGTTATCCTTATGTTGTCATTGTAGTTTTTTTTACATATATATCTATATAACAATATGTAGTGAATTGTCGTTAAAGAAGAGTTACAGAATTGACCATTTACTTGATAATGTTGATATTTATATTTATTACCTTCCTTTTTCTATCTCCATTAAGCCCCTAATTTACAATGGGTATAATACATTTTAATCTTTTGCTCTAAGCTTTAAATTTTATAGTCGAAATCTGACCAGCTTGCTTAAAACTTAAGGATTACGATTTGAGGCAGCGCTGAAAATACTTTTTGCTACTGAAAATATTTTTGTTAGAAAATACATCGTAGTTTAGAATTTGAAGCAAAAGGCTAAGGACTTATTACACTTATAAATCAGGGTTAAAGAAAAGGAAAACAATAGACAGAGCAATTGCCAATATATATTAAGTCAATGCTTACTAATGTAAATCTTGGATACTTTGAGTGAATGAAATCCAAGCATATATTATATATATGTGATATTTTTTAAAGGTAGTACGTGGCCACTACAAGGGTCAACAAGTAGGAAAAGTCGTTCAAGTGTACAGGAAAAAGTTCGTGATATATATTGAACGAATTCAACGTGAAAAGGCAAACAGTGCTAATGTATACGTTGGCATTGATCCTTCCAAGGTAAGAATAGTATGATATATTACAGAACAGGATCTTTCGTTGCTTTTATATTCGTGATGAACTATTCCAAATCCATTCACATAGAATTAGATAAATAGCTTGACTTTGAAACTGTGTGCAGGGTTTTCCTGCATATTTGTTAAAGAGTTTTGCTTAGTCTAATTAATGCAGAAAGGTTGGCTCTGATCATATTGTTGCACATTTCTTTTGTCCTCACAAATTTCGTCATATTAAAATTTAACTTATATATTATTGTTTCAGACGGTTATTGTTAAGTTAAAAATGGACAAAGACCGTAAAAAAATTATTGATAGGCGAAGCAAGGGCAGGCTGGCTGCGTTGGGTAAGGACAAGGGCAAATACACAGAGGATGTAACGGCCGCCATGGAAACGTCATAATTTTGATATATTTTTGTGTGTCACAATAAAAAATATGAAAAACGAAAACTTTCATATTTATCTCTTTACATTCATAAATAATTCCTTATGTTCAATACTAAAAACAGCACCTTAAATTATATTCCAAGAGCTAAAATTACTTGAATAAAAATAGAAGCTTATTACATAGATTTGGAATTTGCATTATGTTACATGATAAAAGATTTATAGAATAACCTGTTCTGCGCGTTCCAACGTTTCAAAATGAACGTAGTAATACTGTTTACTGCCTCGAAACAGCGAGCGCTCGTAGTATATGTAAGAACAAATTGATTATATCCAGATAGATATTAATCGTTGCCAAGATATATTCCTCGGGCGAGAGAGTGTGCATTATAAGTTGCGTGTCAAAAACTATGAACAAGCAGAACAATAGTGCACCTCCGATGCTTATCACCAATTCCAGTGTGGTGCTCTGAATAAAGATTTGCATTAGACCTCCAAGTAAGAGGCACCAGAGTCCAATAAACAATCTGTAAAATAATGAGAAAAATGAATGATTGTAGAACTAAATATAAAAATAGACTTACATATTTTATTTACTAGATCGATAATAGCAATTTTTATATCTGCTGTATTTAGTATGACATAAAAATTATAAGATCTGTTCTTTATCACTGCATTTGACTACGTTAGAACTTCTTTTTCACTTTCATTAAATATTAAATGTACATCCATTTCATTTTAAGTACAAATTTGATATTTACAATGTATGCGAATATTCGTCTTTATTTAATACTTATACCCAATAAACAACAAAGATGAAATTATTTGAAGAACGTTATGAGCGCAAAGTGGCACATCAGAACGTAATGAAAAATAATTTGGCCAAGAAAGAGTCAGCCTCACCCGAATCCCAGAAATGAGAAATCTCGCTTGGTTTGGAAAGTGTAAGCTGTCAAGCCGAGTAAAACAGTTAATGTTATAAACAGAGCTTCCAAGACTACTGTGGTATCGTACATGGACACCACAACTCCGACAGTGTACGCCTGCACCAGCGTCTGCAATTTCCGAAACAAATTCTTATTAATATCACATACAACAAATAATAATCGTCTACTTTTTTGTACTTACAAATGCGCTTAGAAGAATCAGATTGGCAGGATGATCTTTCCTTTTTATCATCAGAGCAATTAAGATTGCCATTGTCAGGAAAAACGCTAAACCTATGGTCCATGCGCTAAATAACAAATTAATAACTAATTAATAACATAAATTATATTAAGAAGGCTACGAGCCAAAGTAATAAAATATAATATACGTAATAAAAACAAACATTTAATAAAAATAAAAATAAAAATACAAATATGCTTAATTAAACTAACGTTTCGACTTCGATCGAGTCATTCTCAAAGTTAAAAGAATAATATATAAAAACGGTTAATTATAAAATAAATTAAACAAGGACAACTACTTGTAGAAATTCGATAGAAAAGAAGAAATTTGGATATTCAAGCCTTTATTCTTAGAATTATCACTGAAGTATCCTGGATTTGCATCATGATTTGATATCAAAAAATATATTGAGTATAAATATATTATTGATAATGGCGCAAAATATAAAAATATTACTGATAATGCCATTACGTCCGCCAATAATTAATAAACCCCTAAATAAATAATTAATAAGAGATTAAACTGAATTCTATAAATATAAAAGTGAACTGTAAATTTTCGAAATATACAATAAATATAGTTAACAGCAAAAAAAAATTAGTAAATAGTATAAAGATTGAAATGATCAAAAAATAAAGATTGAAGATTTGTAAAATAAATTGTATAAATAATAGTAATATAAATCTGAATCGGTAATATATACTGTATATAAGTAAAATAGAATTCAATAAATATAAAGCATGAATAATAGTAATATAATAAGTCTGAATACAATAAAAGTAAAACATGTGAAATTTAAAACGTAGAGAAAAGTCGCCGATATTGACATAAGTCTCCTAAAATGACATCCTTTTATTTCTCAGAAACCAGCTATTGTACTTTATTAATACTAATAAAATCATAATTTGTTTAGCTAATTAAAGAAGTATAAACTTAAAATTCGTGTATTTGTGGTTTGTTTCTATACCAAATCAGCAAATTCTACAAATGCGAAAACAAAATTCTTACAATTTTTTTTTGCAAATTGCATAATTCAAATAATAGTAACTATATTATTGATAGTGTTACGTCATTTTAAATGTAATTTCCTAAATCAGTTTTATTTATATTATTTTTTCTTTTAATTTTTTCATAATATGATTTTAAATTTAAAATTGGAGTGCAGCGTATATGCCACCTGTAAAACAGATTATGAGTTAATTTAATTTTTATAATATTGCTTTATAGTGTCAAATAGCTTTATTGGAACTGAAGACAATCATGAAAAAACTCTTGAAAAACTCACGTTATATAATATTTGCGTCTTACAGAACAGCATAAAATAAATATGCATATAATTCAATAACAATGTTTTATAACGAAGTGAAAAGATTCTGGAATATCTTATTCATTCACTTGTAGGTACTTTATACAGATAATTCCTGTAAAAAAAAAAAGAATAGGAATACGTAGCATTATTGTCTACTGTGTCAGTTTTGGAGCCCATTTTGTTAGAATCTCATTTTTGTTTATCTTACGAAAAAATTAATTATTGCAAAATAACAAAGAGTATTATAAAAACTACTATATTATCTGATAGAAGATTTTTTTAGTTTGTATTTATGTATTTAAAGTTTTACTTTTACTTTTCGTTTAAGAAATATTGTCTAAAAACAAAGTGGTCGATATCAGCTTCTTCTATAACACTAATATCTTAAATTTGTAATTTGTGTTTGTGTAGTTCAATAATGAAATTGTGATGTCATATGATAAAAGTATGTCAAAAAAGTAAAATATAATATAATTAAAAAAAGCTGAAGTAGTACTGCGATAAAGACCACTGTTTATTATCAGCCAGAGAGTAATGAAAATAACAACCTGTAGGAAATGAACTAAGGAGATGAAGAGGATAAAAAAAGAAAAGGAAAAAGGAAAAGGAAACTAAGGGGGAAAGAGATTGTATGATAGGAAGATAGAATGAATATAGAAATAAAGGGTCTGAATATTCAAATTTCTTCTTTTTTATCATCGTTTCTCGCCATCATATTTCTAAAGTAGTTGTTCTTGTTTAATTTATTTATAATTAACCGTTTTTATATATTATTCTTTTAACTTTGAGAATGACCCGAGTCGAAATGTTAGTTTAATGCATATTTATATTTTTATTTTTACTTTTATTAAATGTTTGTTTTTATTACGAACATTATATTTTGTTACTTTGGCTCGTAGCCCTTCTTAACATAATTTATTTTATTTTCATTATTTGAGCCATATTATATCATGTATTCTAATTAATAACATTTCTATTAATAGTTAAGTTAATACATCAAATGCAATAAAGAAAACCAAGAATGGTCAAAGTTAGATGTTCCAAATAATTATATATACTTGTATTAAATTAATTTATTTCAGATATGATTGAGAGATCAAAAAACTTTCAATTTCAACATAATCATTGAGGTTCCACAACTCATGATTAACTCTTAACCAAGATTCAACTTATTCATTGTTTCTTTCCAATTCTAGAATAAATGAGAAACAAGTTGAACTTTGGTTAAAAGTAAACGTAAGTTAAAGTGAGTTGTAGAATTGGGCCTGAAACACTAATAATCCCCCTTAAATTAAAACAGATAGAAAGTAAAAAACTTATTGCAAAAAATATTACCTCAGTCAAGATTCGAACTTGAGACCTCTCAACTTTCGAGGAAGAGTGTCTTAGCCAGCTCGACACTGAGGCTTCGGAAATATTATTCGCAATAATTGTGATATGTATAAAGAGAACGCGTTGTATGGTTATTAGTTAATATGAATTAAATATACAAGAAGATGTCTTACTTATCTTGCACATATAACTTTACAGTTGAGCTGATCACAAATATTGAAGCTAATGCAACAGTCATCAAGATCTGAATACTCAACAAACCATAAACTTTCCGTAAGAAACCTAGATAAATTCAATTCATAATTAGAATGAGCATTAAATATGAAATTCATATATTTATTATAAATGAAACTAGTTGTGACATCATAAATATAATTTACAAGATATCTTAATGTTATGAATATTTTACAGTAACATATGTTATATATAATTTTGAATTTCTCCAATGTTACATTACCCATTCGTATCTTGATATCTGCATTATGCACATTATTCCTGTAAGCAAAGTCATCTTGTATGTCATGTTCGGATTGCTCCTTGCCACCCCGTTCAACATCCTCTTCCACCAACATCAAAGGAACAGCAGCCATTTTTGTTTTTCTGAGTAAACAATTTAGGAAATAGAATTGATAAATTGAAACCATAAAACATGTAAAAAACATTTTATCAGTCTTCATGAATAGTATAAACTTCAGTCGAAAAATTAATAATCCTATTTACATATAACTGGCATTATTTTATTTTTAAAAAACAATATTTGTATAAAAAGTAGTAATGACAACCATGTCAAAGATGTTCTCAAATGTCAGTCACACATATTAAACAATAGCAAAACAAACCTCAATTTTTTTTGAAGATTTTTATGGGCTGAATTTATGTTGCCAAGTTGAATTTATATAATATTTAGGTAAGAGAATTATCTGACATCATTATACGCAAAACAGATAAACGGATTGAATGGAAACGACGACACGGTTATCACAAAAATTGACGAGAAAAGATCGAAATAATCAATTCAGCGCCATCTAGAACAAAAAACTGGAAACTCAAGAAGTCTATCGCGTTGCTTGAAATCCCCAAAAAATTATGCACTTCATTACGAATATTCGAGTGAATCTGTGAATTCACTTTTATAATTTTCATCAAGGAGTTGATTGTATATCTTAAAATGAAGTGAAAATTACAAAAGAAAACAAATTCACAGATGTTAATCAATGAAATTATGAATATTCTAGTGAATTTGTTCACTTTTGTAATTTTCACTTCATTTCGAGATATACAATTATTTCGATATTCTGAATTGCACAATGGGGAATCTGGGGAATCTGGGGATCGATTCTGTAGCTTGAAACGAGATGAAAATTACAAAAGTGAGTGTATTTACTAGAATACTAATAATTTCATTGGTCAACATCTAGTAAATTTGTTCACTTTTGTAATTTTCACCTTTGAAAATACAGAATTGACCTCCTGAAGGTCTATTGAGCGCATTCAGCGAACTCAACAGTTCAGTCCGCTGAATGCAGCCATTGTGTATCTCGAAATGAGGTGAAAATTGAAAAAGTGAACAAATTGACCAGAATTTCATAAATTTAATTGGTCATTGTCTAATGAATTTGTTCACTTTTGTAATTTTCAAGCTACGCAATCGATTCTCTGAACATAGCCAAAGGAGATTTAAGGAGAATCGAAGCTTTTCTAGGGGAAGTTGGTAAAGGCATTTGGCAACATTGTATTCAATCAAAGCATGTTCAGAAACATCATCCGAGTCGATTGTTTTAGTGGTGTTGTCGAACGTAGCTGAAGTTGTCATTCTGTTATTTCGTATCATTCGGGACGAATTCATGATAAAAATTTTCGAAAAAACATACGGAACTAATTGCTTTACGACGAAAAACACCGGTAAACTTGACTCATTTAAAAAATAAAGATAATTGCAAGACATGGTAAATGTAACAAAGGGCATTTTGGTTGAATGGTATGTGTGTTTGTAGAAAAAATAATTTATTCAATTTATTGACAACCAGTTGCGTGAATCAACAATCAAATTCATTCTTTGTAGTCTAAGTCCTCGGGAATGTTAAATTGTTTATTAAGTTCTTGCTCTGAAATGCAAAATCTATTCTTGCACCAGCTTTGTATAGAAAAAATGTTGTCCGTCCATATATTAGTCCCATCTTTGTATTTCTAAACAAATATAACAAAAAAAGCAATAATTGTAGCGACATCAACAATGTAGCTTCCTTAATAATTTCATTGAAATTTAATATTATATATCATGCATACTGTGACAGAATAGATAGAAATGATACTCAAAAAGTCTTTTATTACTACAAAAAGAATAAGATGTTAATAATAAAATAAAGTTAAGAAATCTATTATATTTGATAAAATATATCTAATATATGTTATATATAAAACATATATTGAGTTTGATTGTACCTGTGCTTTTTTATCTATTTCTGCAATTGCTTCTGGATCGACACTATTGAATTTTGCAATTTGTTTCTTTATCTCTTGTTCTTCTTTCTTTAGCTGTTCTATTTCTTCCAATAGCTTTCTCTTTTCTTCTGTATCATCATTCTTCAGTTCCTGTATAATATATGAAATATTTTAAATGAACAAGAATAGAATTAAAATTTAACAAATTTAGGGGCCTTTTCTGTAACTCTTAACTGTATTGTTACAGTTACAATCATTAGGAATTACCAAACAGACCTCTAAATATGTACCTTCTCTTTCTGTATTTCTTCTTTCAGTTTCTCCAGTTTAAATTCTACTTCTACTAGCTTTTTGCTTGTATCAGCTATTCTGTATTCTGTTGTAGTAATATTTTCTCTGTAAAATATTATTTCTTGAATATCTCATTTTTTTTTCTTTATGGAATATATGTAGTTATACAATTGTCTTGCAATATTACCCTGGGAATCTCCAGAAATATGTGGAAGTACCAATTTTTTCAGATCGTACCAAACCATCGTCCACTAAAGCTTGTAACACATCTTTGACAGCTTGTACTACGATGTTCTTCTCCTTTGGCGCGATCTTTTCGAGTTCCTTCAGTGTGAAAAATTCTTTCTTCTCATAAAATATTTGCAACATTCTCATACGTTTCTCATCAAGAGAAACTCCTTTTCTTTTCGACATGGTATCTATATATATTTATAATAAAAAATATTAAACATTCGAACAAAATTGTATGTGTTTAGTGATGCAGCTATGAAACAATTTCTTCTACATTTGGACGAAACATCTGCACTAGGAAGAAAGTTCATAATTCAAGATCTGGATGAGAAACATCTATTCATATCTGCTGACATACTGGAAACTTTGCAAGCTAAAGTAGATGATTTAATGGATCAAATATCATTCCCATTGGCAGAGAAAGGTGTATAAAAAAAACAACAAAAGTTTTTTGAGGTGTATAATATTTTATAAACTTGAAAAATGTCTCGAGAATCCGGTAGAATAAAAGACGCGAGTCAAAAGAGGATTCTTGATGAGGCTGCACGTAAACGTAGGCAAAAAAAAGCACTGGAAGCATTGGAGCAAGACAATTTTCATGATGATCCACATGCAGACTTGGGTATATACCATAAAAATGTTTGTTTCTTTTCGAAACATCATGTGTTAGAAAATTTTTTTCTTGTTATAGTTATGAGCAAGAAAATACCAAAATTCCAAGAGACCCTGGACAATAGAAGTAACAGTAGAAAGAAGAAAACCCGTTCTGCAGAATATTACAAGCAACGTTTTCGCAAGACTTTTGCTCAGCTGGTTGAAGAAGATCTCAATGTAAATCCTAATCCACCAAATTACGCTAGTGCTCAAGCACCACCGTCTCGTTTACCTGAGAGACATTTCTGTGCAGTGTGTGGTTTCCCTAGTAATTATATATGCATACCTTGTGGCGCTAGATATTGTTGTGTTAAATGTTTAGGTACTCATCTTGACACAAGATGCATGAAGTGGACGGTTTAAGAATTTTGATTTTATTCATATTCACTTTCCAAAGTTTTTAATTAAAATAAAAAATGCATCTCAAAATCTGTTTTACTTTAAATATATTATGCTTTAATAAAGTATGTAAAAACAATCATAAAAAAAAGCCCAATAAATTCTTTAATAGCGTTTTCTCTTGGCTGCACTATCGCCCACTAGTGCAACACTTGAACAGTATAGCATGTTTCCGTGGTTGGTGGTAGGCGAATTCATTCAGTGTAATGCCACGTGTTTCCGTGGCTATAATGTAGTGCAAATTTTATGCACGAAGTTTTGTTACACGATTTCAAAGAGTTAGTTAAAAATTTGAAAATGGAAGTCAATCGGCAGCAAAATTAAATACGATAGCATGAAGTAGTGTACACCATGGTGTACGTACACTTGTGTAGTGCAGCACTGATGCAGTACTTACACGCAACTGATATAGCGCGAGGTTACACTTAGTATCTCAAGAGAAAACTATAAGTGTTAATAGTATATCAAAAAATTTCAGCAGAAAATTAATTAACTATAATTAAGTAACACATTGTATCTGTGATGTTTGCATTAAGCTTGTGTTTTGCTAATAGAATCTGCAAAAATAAGTAAATGTTTACTTAATTCTCAAATTTGAATGATTGAATATAGACCTTTGTATAAAGCATAAGAAAATTAAAGCGGGGAGCACAGAGTCTTGCATAACGCATAACACATAAGGCACAAGAAATTTAACCAATCAGAATTCTTTACTTTATGGAAAAGAAGGAATTTAATTGGTACATTTTCTTATGCATTGTATATATTTTGTATTATGCGAAAGTCTGTGCTCCCCGTTTAATCAATTCAAATTTTTTACTTCATGGAAGGGAAAATAAAAGATTTCAATTGGTTCATTTTCTTATGTATAATGCTGATTCTACAATGAGTCGGTAGTTGGAAGTTTTAGTCTTAATCGAAGTTGGTCAATCAGTCTTAGTCGTATAAGTTGGCTATTGGTCAACTTCACCGATAAGATTTAGGACTACTGATTACCGATTCATTGTAGAACTAGTGTAATGCATTATGCGTTATGCATGACATTGCTCTCGCCTTTAAAATTGACGTTTGTAAAGGTTAGAAAATTTGTTATGCTAACCTTACAAAGTGTGCCTTGCCGGAGACACAAATGACGCGTGTGATCATAGAACTTATACTAACGGAGGGGGAATACGGATGTTGAGCTGTTAGCAAGATTGAGTGACAGAAGATGTATTTCTGTCCTCTTCTATCCTCTTTTGGCACATGCACAGAAAGAAGAAAAGTTACTGAGCAGGACAGAAATATATATCTTAAGTTTGTTCCGACCAATTAAAAGAAAGAATTTTACAAACTGACCAATTAAAAAACACTTCAAAGCGTTTGTAGCATCGCGTTGACCGTATCTTCAGACTAGTATATAAATGATATATATATAAATATGATATCTAGAACACATGAAATATGATATCTAGATTATAAGAACTGTACTGAACACATAAATTTTAAAGCCAATTATAATCGAAAATTGTAAAAAATATAGTCAGTTGGACGATCTCGCAGTGATTATGAGCCGGTCCTACCAACTCCGATTAACTTAATCGATGGTTTTATGGAACTGACATTGGAATCGCATTTGCTGTTCAGATATCAATCATGAAACTTTATCTCTAGAATGAAAAGTGAAAATTTTAACCATTGAAGTTAATGGAGAAATTTTTCACTTTTTATTCTAGGAAAAAAGTTTTATGATTGATATCTAGCAGAATTAATGAATAATTGATGGCCTTCATAATCCGTCTTGCAAATGCCATTTTTAATACTTTTTCTAATACTTTTTAGTACTTTTGCGACATAAGATCAGAATCAGACTATGCATTTAAGATTGAGAAATTAAAATTTAACCAATCAAAACAATAGGAATTAAAATTCTTTTGTTTTCTCATTGGTTAAATTTCAATCTTCAATCTAATTTTCAATGCGTAGTTTGATTCCGGCTTAAGTCGATCGCGCTTCTCTGATAAATCTATGACTCTAGAGCCGGTTCATAGTCAGATCTTATATTCAAGACCATCTTAAGTCAGTCTTAAGAAGTCACGAAACAATTAGAAGGCCATATTAACAGCTTAAGACAATCTAGAAATAAAGTCGAACTACCGCTCTTAGGATATTAAAAGTATTAAAAGTTGAATTTTAATAAACGAAATTAAAAATTCAAACAAATTAATTTTTTTTTATTATTAATTTTGTCTTATATCTTATAAAATTACAAAGTTATGTTTCTTTATACAAATTTTCAGCTCGTTTTTATCAAACATAATTATTACCCGGGAAAAAGTATTTTATATATAATTATATAAAATTATATATAATTTTATATATTTGTATATAAATGAACCTATTTTATATACATATAATTATATATAAATATATATAAGACGATAAGTCTGTGATATAGAGATATATATATGTACTGAACAAGAGTATATTACATCAGAGTGGATATAACTAAGAGAGAAAAGTGGATAAAGTGAAAAGAAATAAAATGAAATAATGTAGGAAAAGAACCGTTTTTCTATTAAAAAAAAAAAAAAAAAAATTAATAAATATCTTCATCTTCATCAAGATATCTTCATCAAGATGTAATTTCAAAATTTTCTGGAGGTCATTCAGAAGAGTATTCTTAACAAAGTCAAAGTTATAGGAGGATGGAGGTGCTTCCTTTAAAATGAATAATTAAAATGAATATATCAAGTATGAATAATTCAACTTTTTTAATTTTAGCTGATTCTTGTTATTCAATAAAAAAATTATTAACAAATATTCATTACTCTTATATAAAACGATACAACATATATTTTCGTGGATAATTACAAATCTATATGGAGCCTTGCTTTATATTAAATTGTATTATATAATATAATTTATATTATATTGAAATGTATGCATAGATGCAGTGCTTTCTTCTGAACACTAAAAAACTACATAGATTTGAGTTGAGTAGGAGTCGTTTGCCTATGTGACGTGTTTAACATTGCGATTGATAAACCACTCACAGCTTATCACAGTGAAAAAGGCACTGATCGCCGTGAATAGCTGTGTTCAATTGCAATATTGTCAAATATATTGAACTTGACTCTCTCATTTAACATATTTGTTAGCGTATTTCTTTTTTCAATGCCTTCTTCTTTACCTGGAGTAAAAGTTTCAATGTCATCTTTCATCGTAGGATTATTGTCTTTTTCAGCAATTACAATATTATCTAAAAAATCTCCATGTAAAATGCAAATATTGTGCAGCACACAACACGCAATAATATATTCAGGTATGAGATCTGTCCGCTTCATATACAACTTATCTTCAAGACTACGAAAACGTCCTTTCAGGTAACTGATGGCTTCTTTAATCATTACATGAGCCGAACATAAACGTTCATTAAAATTAATTTGTGCTTCTGACATATCATTATCGTTGTTATCATAAGGTACCATTATATATTTTTGCAGAGCATACCCAGCATCTCCTATTAGATGACTATCATGTGGAAAAAATTTTTCTGTGTACATAGATGGGATGTCACTTAGCCAGAATACACACATATTATTCATAGATCCCGGTTGTTCTGCATAGCAATGGATGAATTTTAAGGTAGAATCACATACAGCCTATAACAGATATAAAAATATTTAAACATTTATCAATCTTATAAAAGTTTTATCATAATTATTTCTTATGTTACTTATTACATTAAACGTATATAACTTACTTGCAAATGTATTGAGTAATGACCGTTTTGATTTACATAATTTTCTGCATGTTCCTTTGGTTTCTGTATACGTATGTGTGTACCATCTATGGCACCAAGTACTTTTGGAAACTTATGTTTGTATTGAACATCCGTCCATGTTTGTTGTGCTTCTTCTATATTAGGCCATTTGATAAATTTATCTGCTAAAGAATATATCGCTGCACAGACTTTTCTATGAGCACGCCAAGCAGTTGCTCGTCCAATATTAAATCGATGACAAACAGATCTATTAAAAGAAAAAAAGTGTGTGTGTGTGTGTGTGTGTGTGTGTGTGTGTGTGTGTGTGTGTATATATATATATATATATATATATATTTTCGAACCTTGTTGTGCATGCATATACATTATCATTATGTATCCAATATGCATCACTTGCAGGCTTTTGCCATGTACCATTATAAAAATTGTAAATTGAACCTGTGTATGCGTTTAAATTTATTTTATCTCCAGCTTCAGGCTGTTCAAATTCATTACTTCGATCAAATATGATACGATTAATTATTTTTTTCTCGAAAAGAAGCTTAATTCCAGTACCAAACTCTAAATACGCATTTATGAACATCCTTCTTTTCAAAATAAAAATAGCTTCGATAAAGTTTTATTTAGTTTAGACAATTGTATTACATCATTTAAGTTATATTACTTGTAACTTCATTGCTAATATTTTTGCAAATATATTGTCTTCTGACCATATAGACATCATATTGAAATTTATTAAAAAATCTTTGCAGTATGTAAATAGTTCATTTCTTGAATGAAATATAAAAATAGGCAAATCCACGTATAACAAATGTTTACAATGTTTTTCTAGAAGCCATAAAAATTTTTATTTTATTGTTTCTTGGATAAAAATTTTCTTCATTTGTAACAGAATACAAGGTTTGATCTTCAAATAAGTAATAATTGCATATAAATCTGAATCTGCGAACACAATCATTTCTATGGTGTAATCTGTAGAAATTAAAAAAAATCTTAATTATGGAATTAAGAAAATGTTTTTTAATTGCAATATGTTAATGTTTTAAATATTATGTTTACTTGAAATTAGTGGCATACATTCATCTATACATGTCAGAATAGAATTATCGCTAAAAAATATATAAATGTTTATAAAATAGACATAATATTTAACATAAAAAGTTAAAACCTTTAACATAAAAAATATGAATTAATATATTTATATTAATATTAATATTAATATAATTAATATATTTATTAATAAATAATTTAATAGTACAAATTAATTTAATAATATAAGTATTTTTATTTTAATATAAGTATTTTTATAATTACATAATAGCTTTTTTCAAAAATGATGGAATTTCGTGATCTTCACATATAATAAACATTAAGTATATTATATTGAAATTATCAATACTGAATATATCCTCTAAAAATAGGAAAAAAAATATTTCTATATAAATAATTCAATGTTTCATTGTCATAAGTTGTTTTATAAAAATAATATGAAGAATAAACAAATTCAATATATCAATATATGCGTATATGTATATGTGTCTCTCTCATAATTATACAATCACTAGAATATTATCATAAGTATCGAACTCACTATCAAACATCATTTTTATTCCATTAGTATATAAATGATCAAGAAGAGTAGTTACAATATCCACATAATTACAAACAGATTTGAAAATAGACAAATTCTTTTCTATTACAGAAGCTGTTTGAAAATATCTATAAATGCGAAAAAAATATATATATATAGAAAAAATATATATATAGAAACAGCTTTACATTTTTACATTATTCTTAATTTAGATTTCAGAGATAAATATTTATGTACTTACCTATCTGAAAAGTTATTATAATTCTTAAATTTCAGATTTTCGTGTAAAGTGGATATCTTGTTCAGTGCTTCCTAACAATACACATAAAAATTAATACGAAGCATTACATACGATATAAATTATACAATTAAACTCATCAATATTCTATTTCTAATATACAATTTCTCACACACAATATATTATTCATATTTATATTCACCTGCTTGTTAATTTTATCATATATTAAGATTTTGTAATGTCGATTTATTTATTATTATAGCGTTTATTCGCTCACACATTCTCTTGATTAGTCAATTTCCAGCGATATTAAAGAAGAAGTATATGTATCTTGCTATCTTTGAAAACAAGTGAAGATGATTTTGTGTAAAGAGAAAACGTTTTAATTTGAAGCAACCAACTGCCAATCAGAAGCGCTCTATAGATAATCTTTCCATATATTACATTGCTAATAACACTGAAGATCAAACAAATAAATATTATGTGATCTAAATAGTATCTATAGCGTACGTATCTAAACAGTACGAATAATAATGTTCAAAATTATATAAAAATCTTATGTCTAGATAACAAGTATCTCCGATGAAAATTTTTCTTAAAATTCTTTATATAATTTTTTAGAAAATTTCTTAAATTTTTTATACAAAATGGAACATTTTTTAAAAGTAATGAGAATGTTTACATCTTTTATAAAATTTTCTATTTATAGATGTGGTATTTTTATGGTTCTTCACTATTTTATCTACATTAAATTATATCTACATTCTTTCTGAATACGAAATGACATAAAGATTAAGAAACGTCTAACCTTAAACTGATTTTTTATTACATATTATTCTTTATTTTCTCATATCATTATTTTATCACTGAAAATGATATTACAGAGATAAAAGTTTGACTTTATTATTAATGTATATATTCATAAAATTAATTTATCCTAACATGATGATCAACTCATCTTATAAGTTCTTAATTTTTAATCTGTTGAATCTTTAAATTATTATTATTAATAATTTCTTCTTGCTTAATGTGAAAACAAAAATTATATTAGAAATAACAAATTATATAATTAGAAATATGGTTTTGTACAATTCTATTAATTAAGTTAATCAATATTTGATCATAAACTAGATTGCAAAGTAAATTAAATATTGGAAGGAGACAGCGTTCACTTAGCGCTTTAATCATATCATTTTTGTTGTTTATTAAATGTTAAATAAATGATATTAAATTGATTATTTGTTACATTAATTTGCAATCGTAACAAATCGATCGGTTTTTTAACAAATATCATATTTGCCCTTGATTTGTTCCTATAACAAAATTATTTTTCTCAGTGCACGCAACCATCAAATGATAAGGAAAAAAATGAAAATTATGATAAGACTGACAATAAAAGGACAAACAACATGGGCAACGATCGTTAAACTCGCGGTTTTTCGGGGGTCAAGGCACGTTAAAAACATAGTGAATTACACGCGCTGACGCGTATATTTAGAGAGTACCGCCCCCACGTCGTTGCGTGCAGTGAAAAGTCGGCCAATGACACACACATACATACACACAGGGCGGACGCGCAGCACGTGACGTCACGGTAGCGTCAATTAGGCGTCGCGTGGCCGAACGGCGCCACGCGTCATTTGTCAGCGTCGTCCCCGAGAGAAGGAGATGGCACGCACGATGTCGCCAACGCGATGTGCCGTGCACACACGTCTACGCAACGTCGAAACTCTCCACTTCTTCCTACGCGATCCGCCCTATCCTCTCTTCCTCTTCTCCTCGCTGCTCTTGGGAAACGAGCGATCGGTTCCGGGACCACTTTGGACCATCGACTTCCTCCATCGAGAACGATCTCGGCGTGCCGCACGACCGCTTTTGAGATCGCGTGCACGCTGACGACGAGGGACAAGATCGCACATCGCGCGTAAATTAAGAACGTAAGAATGCATCCCCATACGATTGAGATACCCCAAATACCCCAAAATGAATAGCTCACTATCTTCTGCTATTTTTTTTCGCTGTATTTAGATATCTATACATAGCCGTTCGATCGAACCGTTCATGCTTATACAACTTTATTATGCTCACTTCCACCAATATAAATTAATTTTAGTCTTGTGAATCAACTTATTCTTCATCTTTTTCTAATTCTTAAAACTAGAAATAGACGAAGAATAAACCGAGATTGAACCGAGATTAAAGTTAATCTGCATTGATTGAAATGGACATGTAGACTGATATTTATAAGTCTTATTCAAGACCGTCTTAAGTACAGTCTTAAAAAAATCACGAATCAATCAGAGGGCGTCTTAGCGTCTTAAGACATTATTTAAAACAGCGTTAAAATAAGAACGGACTATGAATACCGACAAATAGATTAGACATGTGTACGAACACACGTGTACGATGATTTATGTACAGAACGTTTCCTAAAGATCATAAAAATGCAATGTGGACTTCTGAATTATTTCTTTTACAGGTAGAACATAAAACGCGTTGTTTAACAAAGCTATTGCTTAAGACATTGAGAATACGAAAAATATGTCAGAAAATGAATTTTGATCTTATTCACAAGTGAGACTGATTTATCTACTGATTACGACGAAGAGATTTAAACTATTCGAAACAGCGCGAGCATTTTGATTCCTACGGCGATTATGTGTAAGAACGTTCACCAATACCATCATCCGACACCGCAATGTCTGGCACAATGCCGAGCTGATTGGAAGTCACGTGTCGGCGGCAATGAATTCGTATGTTGGGGTCACGTGTCTCGCTCGGTGAGTTTCCGAGGAGTACGGCATTGCCAAAAGTCAGACGCGTTACGCGGCTGTCCTTCCCTCCACCACCCTCCTATCCCAAAAGCCACTCTATCCTGGTTTCTAGAACGAAATCATTTCGGCATTGCTCTTTTCGAAAAACATGTTATACCGCAATATACCGAGATGTGAACTAAGTATTTTTCATTTTCACACGTTCATTAGAAAAATATAAATTTAGCGAATTAAATAAAATCTATTCGGATTCGTATTCGGATTTTTTATTGAAAGAATTCGTCACTCAACTACATTATGATGATCTTGATCAAGCTATATTAATTAATTTGCATGACTTTACACGATTGTTCCATCGAAAGGATGTCCATTCGCAAAACAAATTACAAAAGAAGAAAATGTAAAGAGAGAAATGAGATGAATTTAAATTTTCTTTAGTTAGTGAAATAGAGTACGAAACTTATTAATTATTCGAAACGTAAATATCTCTTTTAAAAGACGAGCAGGTTCAGATATATAATTCAATACAAAAAAATCTCGCCGATTGTGGCACTCGATAGTTATCATTCGTAATTCATCACGAATGTTTATTAACAATATGAACGTCAGTAATAAATAAATGATTATAACGTTTATTTGTTTTGATATGATAATGAAATAAACATTCTATCGTTCGATAACTGATATATTTATTTCATTTATGTTAAACATGTTTGTTAAAATAGAATTGAATAATTGACTTCAAGGTGGCGGACTAAAGTGGAACAATGTGATGATTACATTTTGTATTAAATTCAATTAATAAATATAAATTTCGTTTTGTGAAATCTTTTATTACTTAATCAAACCTGATATAATCTCGTAATATATGATCTCGTAGATCCTTGAATCAAGAACAAACAAAATGCATTAATATTAATCACTGTCTTTTTCTATCGTATTTCCTCGTATCATTATTAAAAATTTGATACAAAATCTTTAATTTTTGTAATGCGTCATTCTGTTTGATGTTACTAACGATTACTATCTCCAGCAAGAAAGAGATCGGCAAAAATGGAACGAAGGGTGGAAGAGTAAGAGTGAAGAAAGGGGTCGCGAAGGGCGGTAATGAATTAATTGCCTTGCGCTAGCGCGTGGCCGGATGTACGACCGATCGTCCTCGGCTTCCGGTCCCAGCGATTCTTTCCTTTTCCTCCTCTTTCGAGGTTTTCGTGGTTCCGATCAAAAGCCGCAATGATAGAGAAGGGACGCGTAGGTTTAACGTCTTGTCCATTCTCCCGGAAAATATTTATCGTATCCGCGTGCAACATGATCGACGCACAAAGGGTAGTAAAACTGCCTTTCGTCAAATTCTCCGGTCTTTCCTTCCGGAAAACTACTAGTGAGAGTAATTCTTTACAAGTATGAGTACCGATTGTACGCACAAAGCGTCTTTACTTAATCAATGCTGCACATTATGGATGTATTTCAGAAATAATTCTGCAATTTAGTTTTTTCACTTGTTAAATAAGGAAAAAGAGATAAGAGAGAGAGTAGGAAGAACTAATTAATGCCGAAACTTTTGCTAAAAATAGAAGTCAGTTATTCGTTTGAAACATTGCACAGAAAAGCAGGAAGCGTGCCGCAGATTTATTGACCATCACACACGTCCGCGCGGTGAACGGGAGAGATGATATAGCTTGTTCCGCGCTTATCGTTAGTACAATCTCTTATCGGATGCACGCTTGCGCGGGGGTGGACTCGACTCATGTCGAGGGTAGGCGGAGTACAGTACGGTTGGTGCATGCCATATGGCCAGAAAGGACAGCTGTTGATCGGATCGCGTGCTCATCATCTCTACTAAAGCCAGCTCATGCTTACTGTTTCTACTTGATTTGCAGATGGCATGATTATTTATGCGGCTGTGCGAGAGAGAGAGAGAGAGAGAGAGAGAGAGCGTCTTAAACGTCGATGAAAATCTGAGATAACGAACAGTTAAGTTTCAAATCGACAGTTTCTAGCCAGCCGATTTAGAACTCCAACCACATCGTGAAATTTCGTGACTGCAAATGTAAATCTTTTTCCAAAATACTCATGGAAAATCATTTTTTGAATAAATACTTTTTTGAATACCTTTTTTATAATATCTTATAGTTCGAAATTTTCGAAATATAAATAATTTGTTTAAATTAATTACAATCTTGTATGTTTAATAGTTAAGTAAGTTAATAGTAGATTTTTAAATCAAAATATACATCTGCTGTTTCTTTACTTTAGTTAATATTAAATAATGATTACATAAACGTTTTCAAATTTACTTACTTAAGTATATGTAGGTACATTTTAAGTTTCGTTTAGAGCTTACTCTCTCTCTTTCTTTTTCTTTCTCTCTTCACTTCTTTCCTTACTTTTCCTTCCTTCGAAAGTTTCAAAAACCCGAAGAGATAGGCTGTTCCGTGTTTAACGAAAATATTAACAGTTGTATAGTGTCGATAAAGCAGATAACGTAAAGTCGTGTGCGCCGGAGTTAATAAAAATAAAAACTGGATCGAAAAAGAAT
>NW_012130158.1:443570-459532 GCF_000143395.1 Atta cephalotes | reverse complement strand
AAAACGGCGGAAGCAAAGTTGTACACCTAATATATACACACATATATATATATATATATATATATATATGTATATATAGTGGTACATAATTTTTATAATTATATTAATAATCTTATTTTCGAAATTTAGTTCATTATAAAAATTCTTACATTGAGATGATAGTTATAAAAGAAGAATTTTAATCAAAATACTGATCGACACGAAATACATTTATGATAAACACATCATTATAAAAATATTATTTCTTTTCGGATTTTTTTTAAAGTAATAAAATCTCAATACATGTAAAAATATTGGTCAATTCGATTAAGCTGGACACATATCATTGAATCATTATTTTTCCTACAAGTGTTGATTTAAAAGTAACGACTAATTGCAATAATTATATAAGAATATATTAAAATATATATATTGCATAAAAAATATATTGCAAGTACAAATTAGTTCGGTCCGTTTTTTGTGCATTTATTTCCAAACAAAATGAATGAACAGATTAATTAAAGTATTGTCCATCGCTGCTACTATTTTTTCCCACCTCCCAGGCAATTTTCGAATTCCATCTTGAAAAAATTACTCGTCTTTTGAGGCGATCCAATTTTGGAGCTAATCTTCGAATTCTGCGAAAGAAATGAATCGGTGATTTGCTGCATCCTTCGGAATAATCAATAATCAGAAGGAGCAATGTCCGGAGAATACAGCGGGCGATAAAATATCCCATTTGAACGTTTCCAAATATTTTTTTACGACTTTAACGACATGAGGCCGAGCGTCATGAAGAAGAATAACTTTATCATATCTTTCCGTATTCCGGCAGATTTCTCGCAATGCACAGCTCAAACGAATCAATTGTAGCCGATATCGATCGTCCGTAATAGAATCGCCAGCAACTCATAGTAAACAAGTCCCTCTTGGTTCCACCAGATACAGAACATGATCTTCGAACCATGAATGTTCGTGTTGATGTTGAGGTCGATGGCAACGATTGATCGGCTTAGCGTAATATTTTTTCTTTTTGGGATTGTCATAGAATATCCACTTCTCATCTCCAGTCACAATCCGATGCAAAAAACCTTTTCTCTGTTGTCTTTGAATAAGGTGTTCGCAAGTGAAAAATCGCCATTCAACGTCTTTCGGTTTCATTTCATAAGGCATCCAATTTCCTTGTTTTTGAATCATTCCCATGGCTCTCAATCGTATAGAAACGGCTTGTTGAGTTACCTCCAATGATTTTGTAAGCTCTTCTTGCGTTTGATTCTGATCTTCTTTGAGTAATGCCTCTAATTCTTTGTCTTCGAATTTTTTTGGCTGTCCACAGCGAGGCTTGTCTTCAACGCTGAAATCTCCATTCTTGAAACGTCAAAACTCTACATGATTTATCAGTTGGAGCAATGTCATCATAAACTTCGACAAGCATTCGATGGGCTTCAGCCGCACTTTCTTTCAATTAAAGCAGAAAATCAAAATCTCCTGCAAATGCTGCTTGGTTAACACAAAATTCGACATTTCAAACACAGTAAAAATCAAGGTTTTTGTAACTCTCATAAACTGAATATTATTAGCAGATGTTTAACCTCTCTGAAACCGCCAAATGCAGCTGTCACTATGAATCATTCACAATAGCTGGAGTTATCTTTAGGAAAACGGACCGAACTAATTTGTACTCCCAATATATTATATTTATAGATATATATATGAAAATAAAGGGAAAAGAGGCACGATTGGCGCGTGAATGTCCATCGCGCATTTTACTTGCTCAGTCACACTGATTAGATGCATTTACAAATGCGTATATCTATTCAGAAAATTTTAATAATATTAATTATTATATGCACCGACTTTTGGTCATTAATTGACGAAAGAGATGCTACATGTATTCAAAATATAGCGAAATTTATAATGTTGAAAGCTGTTCGCTAATTTTGTCAATCTCGCAATTTTATTAATGACTTCGTCTAAAGCTATCCATAAATCGATCTTATATTTAAATATTAGATGTACAACTTTGCTTCCGCCGTTTTTTTCCGAAATTCGAGGCTTTATTGTAAAAAACTGGTTATACATTTATGATTCAAAGTATTGTCCATCGCTAGCCACTACTTTCTCCCATCTTTCAGGTAGAGTACGAATCCCGCGTCGAAAAAACTGGTCATCTTTTGAGGCTATCCACGAATCGATCCAATTTTTTACTTCTTCATAAGACCGGAAGTGCTGGTCAGCCAGGCCGTGTGCCATTGATCGAAACAAGTGATAGTCAGAGGGAGCAACGTCTGGAGAATACGACGGGTGGGGTAGGACTTCCCATTTCAACGTTTCCAAGTATGTCTTGACCACTTTCGCAACATGGGGTCGAGTATTGTCATGCAGCAAAATCACTTTATCGTGTTTGTATTGCGGCCGTTTGTCTTTCAATGCTCGGTTCAAACGCATCAATTGCGTTCGATACCGATCGTCTGTGATTGTTTCAGTCGGTTTTAACAGTTCATAATACACTACGCCGAGCTGGTCTCACCAAATACAGAGCCTTACACCTTGGACGTCAAAATCACCGTTCTTGAAGCGTTGAAACCACTCACGACATGTTCTTTCACTAATAGCGGCCTCACCATAAGTATTTGAGAGTATTCGATGAGCCTTAGCCGCAGATTTCTTCATATTGAAGCAAAAAATTAAAACCTCCCACAAATGACGAGAATTTGGCTCGTAAACTGACATTTTCAATCGAGAATAACTTTATGATGCAGACACAAATCGACTAATGTTTCTATGGGGTTATGTTGACAGATGCCCAAGTTTATTGTATGACGTCTATGATTTATTTATTTCGATCACCACTTACCGCTAAAGCCATCTATAGGAAAACGGCGGAAGCAAAGTTGTTTACCTAATAACGTAAAGTTTATCTCACATAGACGCTCCTTATGGCCGTTTCATTTTAAGATGTCTATAAGATGATTGAATATTGTGAGATCGGATGAATATTGACCTATATATGAATAATAACGTGTCACAAATTTCAGAAATAAAGAAATATTAGCAAAATATCTCAAAGAGATATTTTGCTTAAATCTCTTTATTTCAATATTTTAAGTGATGTAACACTTTTTTTGGCGCTCGTCACAGAAGATATTTTGAAACTGTTCATTCTATAATTTCTGATAAAATTTTAAAATCTGGAAATATTTTTTTTTGAAATTATATGTAAAGTTATAGAGAATACATATTTTTTAATATATCAGAAATTGAATAATGTTCTAAAAAAGAATATAAACTTTCTCAGTATTTTTCGTAAGTGTCATAATTCATATAAAAATTCCGGGAAAACTTTGCATCAGGGCGCGATGAAAAGTAGGACCGCTGTGCGATTGCCGCGCAAGCTTCGTGATCCTCCCTCATAAACATGAAATTATCTTTTTTCGCGATCTGTATTTGCTTCATACTAGTACGTATGCGATTAGAGGTTCCTAAAATTCCTATAGTAATTATGATCTTTATAAAAACTTTTTATAAAGACTTTGCAGAATGCATACGTCTTTGTGACTGTAAATATAGTAAATGTAGTAGTTAAATACAGTAGTTCCATATAATATTATTAATTAGCATTTTAAATTAAAAATGTATAATATGCCATACTAACATTTTGTTCGCTTGTTCATGACTAATTACTTTGAATTTTTTGTATGTAGCATTTTAATTCTAATAATTGTGCAAGTTTTGTTTAACGCTTTAATACTTTTAAATTGCTTCACTTAAACACCTGCTTTATTTTTTCCTTTCCCTCATTCCTTTAGAAATTAATTTAAAAATTATCAAATACAATAATTATGATTCATACGTGATTTATTAGACGATTTTTTACATTTCCTCCTAATGGAAGAAATTACCTTCCCGCGGTTTTTGTTGAGCAATAATATCGACATTAATATTGATTTATTATTCAAGAACGTTTATAAAAAATATGTAACGCACCTGTTATTTATTAAGATTGCATGTACAGTTGTGTTTTGTCAAACAATTTTGATTTGTAACATATATAAATGAGTAAAAATGTGTGAAATAGTTTCAACACTTAATTGTCCACATTCCTGACAAAAAGTGGATTCCTTATTTTCCAAATTTTCAATTTTAAAGAGCTGTTTCGTTTATTTTAGTTCTTTAACTACAATTTGTATAACGTTAAAGGCTAGAAGAAGGATAGATTTTTCGAAAAGTAGGGTACAAGTATCTATGATTGAAGAAAAATTTGAAACTTATTTTAAAAAACACAATAAAAGACTTATTTTGTGTGCGTGGTGCGGGATTAATTGGTAACACATAATTTGTACGCGAATATACGAGTTCTCGCATAATTGCCAAATAAAAATTGAAACATTATATCCTTGTAATATATGTATCGTAAAATTGAAAAAATATAATAAAAATGTTTGAAAAGAAAAAGAGCAGTTTATAAAGTTTATTTTAAGACCAAAAAGAATTATAATTTTTTTGAAACATGAAGTTCATAGTCTTTCGAGTATATACGCACAGAATTTGTTTGGTAGAACATTTGTATTGATATCTGTAACACATATTGTTTTAAAATTTTTTAAATTGGTACTTCGCAGTAAAAGAAAATAAAATATCGTAATTATTAAATAACACATTCTAAATGATATTTTCGGAGTACTGTTATAGACGGAATTTTTTTTGATAGAACACTTAGTTATTTGAACACACATTTTCATCAAATGTTTAAAATTTGCATTTTATAGTTAAAAGAAACTAAACCGATTATATCTATATTGGATTTTTTCTTATTATAAAATTACATTTTTTTAAATAATAATAATAATATTAATAATTGACTACAATATTAATAATACGTGACTATTAATAATATATTATTAATATTACGAATAATATTAATATTATATATATTATAATAAATATTTTAATATTATGAAAATATATATTAATATTATGAAAAAATATTATATATTATTGAAATATATATTTTCTTATCTAAATAAAAAAATTAATGAATAATTAGACTAACACTCGTCTTTACTCTTTTTAACTTTAAAATGCCAAAGTTTGAAAAAAATATCAACTCGATCGTACTTCCAAAGAAAATATGTGAGTGCACTAAAAAGATATCATGAAAAATGTCACGTTTGAAACATATTTTGATTTTTTAACATTAAAATCATTTTTATTATTAATGGGAGGGTTATATGATTATTAAAATTTATTAAAATCTATCATTATGTAGAATGTGTGTCCCTTTTTTCCTTATATAGGAACACGCCAAGCAGCCGAGAAAGCATATTTTCGGTTTTCGGTTGCTTATAACAAGTGAGTAGTAGAGGGAATGAGAGAGAGAGAGAGAGAGAGCCTCGTCCTTTTCGCTCTACTACTTGCTTGTATTTACAAATTAATAGAGTGAGAAGGACGGACGCTCTTTCTCGTTCGCTCTTGCGTAGCGGCGAAGTTGGCCGACTCGGTGTCAGTACGTGTCTACTTAGTGAGGTAGAAGTGGTAGAAGTGGTAGAGCTGGTTTTCTGTGGTGCTAAGTGTGCACCACTGCCTCTGTGTCGAGTAACATGTATATAACGCGCCCAAGTAATTTCATCTCATCAAATAATTAATAGATAATATTTTATTGTGATTAACTGTAATAAAATTAATAAATTCCTCATTTTTATCATTCAAATCCCTTATAAATTTTTCACCGTTTTTAGCTCATTTTTAACTCGCGCAAACGGTTAATTTGAGTGGTAGAAATGTGCATTTTACTCAATGAGTATGGCTCCGTTTTTAGATCACAAACAGAAATTTTTCCGTAAAAATGAATGGTTAAAACGGATTGCTCATGCAGGACACGGGTGATAAAAATGAGTATTTTTGAGTGGTAAATACGTGCTGTAAATTTGAGGAGCAAAATATAATTTTGCATTCGTCACATTGCACGTTTTCACCACTCGAAATTAAGTAATTCGTAGCAAGGCATAACCGATAGCACGAGAAAATCAGCTCCTATTGAAATTCGAACCAAAGCCTGATCTCCAAATCTGCTCTACAAGGCTGCCACTTTTCCACTGAGCCATGCAACTCGTATGTCGATATTTGCTCTGTTGTACTTACTCATATACATCTTACAAAAGTAATTATATTTAATACATTGTATACAAATATATATAATGTTATACAGATATAGGTATATAAACACATGCGTACAAACGCTACATATGTATATGTATACGTAGTATTATATAATGATATTAGAGTAACTCTATATATATGTTGCATTTATCGAAAACTTAATTTATCAAGTATTGTTTATTATGTTTAAAATTAAATATATTCCGATAAAAACATCTACTAATTAAACATCTACTAATTAAAAAAAATTAGAAATAAGAAATATTTAGTTTTTATGTAAAATTCAATATAAGAGAAACTTTTAAAAATTTTTGTATTTTTATCGTGTCCTACACGCGTGCACGCACGCGCGCACACACGCAACAATCAAGTCGACTAAAAGTCGACTATAAGTTGATTATAGAAGTTAAGAGTTTACGTCAAAGTTAGGCCGAATGTCCACTAATAATGTGGTATGTAAATATAAAACCGGAATTTACCAATAGATGTCAATGTAGATGCCTTCAGACGGCATTGAAGCCATTTTCTTGTTTTGACATCTGACAAAGATTTTCAACTCACAACAATACAAGTTTCATACAACAGTATAGTTTGTAATAGCGTTGAACATGTTGAATTTTGTGCCTGGAAACTACGATTTGCGGACATTGATTTTTTGTTACCATTTGAAGAAAACTGTTGCAAAATCGCATCGAAGCTTACGGTGAGCATGTTCTTGGTAAATCACAGTACTTTAAGTGGTTTAAAAAATTCAAAAGTGACGATTTTGACGTGAGAAACGAAGAACGTGAAAAACCACCGAAAAAGTTTGAAGACAGCGAATTGCAAGCATTGTTGGATGAGGATGACGCTCAAACTCAACAACAATTCGCGGATCAATTGAATGTGACACAAGAAGCCGTCTCCATACGTTTGACATCCATGGGAAAGATCCAGAAGATGGAAAAATGGGTTCCATAACTGAATGAAAGACAGCAGAAAAACTGAAAAATCACTTGCGAAATGCTGCTCGCCAGGTACAAAAGAAAGTCATTTCTCCATCAAATTGTGACTGGCAAAAAGTGGATATATTTTAAGAATCCTAAGCGTAAAAGATCATGGGTAATTCCAGGCGAATCATCGACATCGACTGCAAGGCCAAATCGCTATGGACGGAAGACAATGCTCTGTGTTTGGTGGGATTAGAAAGGTGTGATCTATTATGAGCTGCTAAAACCTGGCGAAACCATTAATACTGAACGCTACCGACAACAAATGATCAATTTGAATCAAGCTTTGTGTGAAAAACGAGTGAAATATCAAAAAAGACAAAGTGATTTTGCTTCATGATAATGCATACACAACAAAACTGGTCAAGGAAACGATTGAGACATTTAGTTGGGAAATACATTCGCATGCGGCTTACTCACGAGACTTGGCTCCGTCCGATTACCACTTATTTGCATCGATGGGACACGCACTTGCTCAGCAGCGCTTGACTTCTTACGAAGATGTACGAAAATGATTAGATGATTTGACTCAAAAGAGCAACAATTTTTTTGGCGTGGCATTCACAAATTGTCAAACAGGTGGAAAAAATGTATAGCTACCGATGGGCAATACTTCGAATAAAATATTTTTTATCATTTTCATGCAACAAACGTGTATTTTCTAAAAAAAATTTCGATTTCATATTTATATATCTGGTAGTTTAAAAATTGAAATCGAAACGAAAAGTGTTTAATAATAAAGAAAGTATTCAGTAGTTAAAAAAGTAAAGATGTAAAGATGTAAAAATAAAGATGTATAAATGTATCGATCGATCAACAGTGATTGAACGAAAAATACGAGAAAATTATATTCTTGGCACTGCAAAACAGTGTTGTAAGATGTGGAATAAACTCATGCATGAGCAGTATCAGTAGTGTATATATTTTACTATTATATAATTATCATTACGCTCCTCTTATAAAAATATAGATAATAATAATGCATTAGAGATTTTATACAATCAATGTGGACAAGAGAAAGAGAATATTTATAAATATATTTTAAATATAATTACACATATATAATTACACATATTTGTAATTAATTTCTTATAGACTTTTTTTACAGAATATTAATAAATTTATTTATTCAAAATGATATAAAATTAATAAATTTTTATGTAGACTAGAGAATATTTAAAGTTTGGAGAGACGCTCATTCTTTTGTTTTACATCTAATATACGATAAAAATAGGAAAACAAGCACTAATATCGTACCCAAACGCAACTAATATTAAGTGTACAACTTTGTTTCCGCCGTTTTCCTATAGATGGTTTTAGCGGTAAGTGATGGCGAAATAGATCATAGACGTCATACAATAAACTTGGGCATCTGTCAACATAACTCCATAGAAACATTAGTCGATTTGTGCATCATAAAGTTATTCTCGATTGAAAATGTCAGTTTACGAGCCAAATTCTCGTCATTTGCGGGAGGTTTTAATTTTTTGCTTCAATATGAAGAAATCTGCGGCTGAGGCTCATCGAATACTTATCTCAAATACTTATAGTGAGGCTGCTATTAGTGAAAGAACGTGTCGTGAGTGGTTTCAATGCTTCAAGAACGGTGATTTTGACCGACATAGCGGTGGAAGAG
Organism: Atta cephalotes; assembly: GCF_000143395.1. NCBI lineage: Eukaryota > Metazoa > Arthropoda > Insecta > Hymenoptera > Formicidae > Atta > Atta cephalotes. Next base: position 450,769 of record NW_012130158.1, on the reverse strand, counting down.
AGAAGGTTTTCGAAGATGCAGAATTGGAGGCATTACTTGAGCAAGACTCGTGTCAAAATCAAGAAGAATTGGCACGATCATTGGAAGTGACTCAACAAGCCATTTCAAAACGCCTCAAAGCCATGGGAATGATTCAGAAGCAAGGAAATTGGGTGCCGTACGAATTGAAGCCGAGAGATTGAATGGCGTTTATTTGCTTGTGAACAACTGCTTGAAAGGCAAAGACGGAAGGGATTTCTGCATCGCATTGTGACTGGGGACGAAAAATGGGTTCATTACGATAATCCCAAGCGCAGAAAATCATGGGGAGTTCCCGGCCATGCTTCCACGTCGACGGTCAAACCGAATATTCACGGCTCCAAGGTCATGCTCTGTATTTGGTAGGACCAGCTCGGCGTAGTGTATTATGAACTGTTAAAACCGACTGAAACAAAACACAGGCAATCGGTACCAAACGCAATTGATGCGTTTGAGCCGAGCATTGAAAGACAAACGGCCGCAATGCAACGAGAGACATGATAAAGTGATCTGCAGCATGACAATGCTCGACCCCATGTTGCGAAAGTGGTCAAGACATACTTGGAAACGTTGAAATGGGAAGTCCTACCCCACCCGCCGTATTCTCCAGACGTTGCTCCCTCTGACTATCACTTGTTTCGATCAATGGCACACGGCCTGACTGACCAGCACTTCCGGACTTATGAAGAAGTAAAAAATTGGATCAATTCGTGGATAGCCTCAAAAGATGACCAGTTTTATCGACGCGGGATTCGTACGCTACCCGAAAGATGGGAGAAAGTAGTGGCCAGCGATGGACAATACTTTGAATCATAAATGTATAACCAGTTTTTTACAATAAAGCCTCGAATTTCGGAAAAAAAACGGCGGAAGCAAAGTTGTACACCTAATATATGTTTAATAAATAGCATTTAATATATCATTATTTTTTACAGCAATAATATTAATATTGATTAAAGATATAAAAAAATCATCCGGGCGCCAAGGAATGTCCTATATTGAATTTGAATGGATGTGCCGAAACCGTTCATGTAATCTAAGCCGTAATATTCGCATGCGCAGATAGGTCCCACCGTGGGATTTGTTCCACGAATCTTGCAACACGGCTGCAAAGTTACATATTATTTATCGGTGTATAGCCTTATAAAAGTCTTTTATGTCTGTTTGGAAATTGAGACTGCTTTTTTGTTTTTTATTAATGTTTAACCTCCGAAATTAATCTTCTGCCATAGCAAACTTCTACTATAGCATTCTTCATCTAAAATTTTTAGATTGTCCTACTGAAAATCATGATCGAATTTTAATCTATGTTCTGTTATGACAAATCCGGCAGACGTGTAATTTCTATGTAATTTCGATTTTCTGAAATTTTTGTTTTTAATTGTCTGCCCATTCGTCTTACGTATGTTGTACAGTTATTGCACATGATCTCATAAACTGCATTATTTTTTGACAATTGGGAACGGAAATCTTTCTGAATATACATTTCTGTATTCAAGCTATGAAAAGATACTGACTTCGTTATTATTGAAGTGATAAAACTTCTCGATAATTATTGCAAAAAGATTAAACTTGACTTTGACTTCGATGACCTTGACTTTATATTGTTAAGATCATGACGCTGAGTAACCTCCAATAAGTTTTAGCCGGCGATTGTTATTCGTCAAAAAGTTAATTAAACATTAACAAAAAATGTTTAAAAAAAACATATCGTTTTTACTATAAGGAAAATTATAGATCCATGTAGAATCTCGCTTTGTGTTCTCCTCCTGCTTGGGAGCGCACGATTTCCACGCGAAATGATTTTTACCCTATTTCTTTTCTGTTTAGGAGCACTTGACAAAAAAGCAGTCTCAATTTCCAAACAGACATAAAAGACTTTTATAAGGCTATATACCGATAAATAATATGTAACTTTGCAGCCGTGTTGCAAGATTCGTGGGACAAATCCCACGGTGGGACCTATCTGCGCATGCGAATATTACGGCTTACATGAACGGTTTCGGCACATCCATTCAAATTCAATATAGGACATTCCTTGGCGCCCGGATGATTTTTCACTTCGCGGAAGCGACTCCCATTCCACCTTAATAATGATTTGCAAAGTCATACGCTCCCCAGCGGAGAGGGGAGGTATAGTTGCTTCCGGTGAAAGTCGTACGCCTCTAAATAGAGAGGGAAGTGAGATGAAGGATTTCGGATCGATTTGCATATAAAGTCATACGTCCCTATGCGCTATATAATAACAAAAATGATGAGAAAATGTTTTGAAAGAAAATTTTTGTTTTTAAAGCAAGAAATCTATTTTAAAACAGAATTTCTGTTCTATACAGATTGTTTGAAATATTTTCTCTGTTGGGAAAAATGAGAAAATGCAGTACTAAAAAGTTGATAAAAAATTCTGAAAAAATTCGTAAAAATCTATGAGAAGAAAATAAACAATTTTTGTCTGTTGCAGTTTTTCTGTAAATCTGATAGTATTTGAGTAAAAAATTATTGAAGATCAATTTTCGGCAATTTTTAGCAATTAATATCTTGTAACTATTGCGAAAATTGCAAAATTATATGACTTTTCTTCTCAATTTAGTCCATTCTACCTCTATGCGAAAGCTTTATCATTTTCCAAACCTGTATAGTAAAAAAAAGATAAAAATTTTTTAAACTTCAATTGTTAATAACTTTTTAAGAAATGACAACTGCTAAAACTTGTGGAGGTTATTTAGAATCATGATCTTGATAATATATGTCAAGATCAGGATCATCGGTGAGATTTAATCTTTTGCAAATTATCAACTTCTGAGTGCATGATGGAATAAAAGATACCGTAACGAAAATGAATAGTATATGGTCGTTGAATGACATCAGAGCATCTTTTTCTAACTTTTACAGTATCAAGTCAGCAATGATGGATGAATCCAAAATGTTGTTTATAAATAGTGTTGTCAAATAAGAAGTAAGTGGAATTCAAAATGAATCTCTTAATTTTATTTTTAACAATTAAAAAAAATTGAAAATCTTTTTCAAAGAGGAACAACGACCTGATAAACAATCCACCCAATAACAATACTAATACAACTGCATCTTCTTCTTAGTTTATGGTACTTTTATTCTATCATGCACTAAAAAGTTTAATCGATTCAATAATAATGAAGTCAGAATACCTTTTCACAGCTTGAATAAACTACAGAAATGTATCAAGATTCAGAAAAAGCATCTCGAATTGTCAAAAAATAATGTGGTTTATAAGATCATGTGCAATGATTGTGACGCAACATAAGATAGACAGACAAACAATTAAAAAGAATTTTAGAAAATCAAAATTACATTAGTTGGAACATGTCTACCCAATCTATCATAACAGAACATAGATTAAATTCGATTATGATTTTCAATAAGACAATGTAAAAATTTTTAGACGACGAATGACAAAAGATTAATTTCAAAGATGTTGAACATTAAGAAACAAAAAAAAATAGTCTCGATCTCCAAACAGACATGGAAGGTCTTCATAAAGGCTATACACTGATAAATAATATGTATGATACTTTGCAGTACCAAGAATATAATTTTTTCGTATGTCGCTCAGTGTTGGTTAATCAAGACAGTCATACATATTCCAATTTTTTTATTTTTAAATGTTTTTCCGACTATCATTTCGATTTTTTTCAATTTTTAAACTATGACGACACCTATGAATTCTTACACTATCATATACATATTGGCTATTGCATTCAATAGTTAAACGTTCTCATATCATGCGAAAAACAATTATAACACCTGCTTGATTTTTTATCGAAGTGACGCGTTTGTTTGTATTTTATATTTAAATTAATTATATCTATCATGTTTCCATCAGATTATCAAATTCACCAACAATTGAACTTTCAATCGTTTGCAAGCAAATTCGTATACTCTGTGAAGTACTCATCGAGTATCGTATGTATAATTTTTTCTACAGTTATTCAATGTATAATCTACAATATTCACTTGTGACATCTGAAAAAAGCTCAAATCATCGAAACATATGTTACGATCATTGTTTCAAGTTTAATTTAATTTAATTATAGTCAATTTCTAAAAATTTTTAACTTTTTATTTGCGAACTTTACAATCGACTCTTTCATGTCCTTTCTATTATTTATATTGTTAACAGTCATTATTACATTAAATAATTGAACCTAATTATTATATATGTGTCAAAACATTACTTATTTTAAATACACTTAATTTCTATATGGCAATTTGATAAATAATTAGAAATTACAATAAATTTGCTGCAAACTTGACGAGATGGAATGAACTCGCTTTGCGTGGAAAGTCGCTGTGCGCCACTGAAGCGAGGGGAGAGAAGGGGGATGAAAGTCGCTTCGCGTGGAAAATTAAACGTTGGCAATGGGAGTGAAGTGAAACTCGCTTTGCATGGACAGTTGCTAAATACATTAAAACAGAAAATTTTTGTTCTATGTAAAAAGAGATATCATTTTTCTTCTCAATAACTTTTTAACGAATAACGAGTCACAGCTAAAACTTGTTGAAGGTTACTTTGGATAACTTTGATAATATAACTTTGATAATATATGTCAGTACTCGCAAAGATTTGCACATTTCGGGCCGATTCCGGTGCATTACTCTCACTACCGCTCGAAGCTCGGCGGCCGAGCCACCAGGCGCTCACGTAATACGTAATGCTTTGGCTCAAGAGCGTCTCTGTAATTTAAACGTACGGAGATTGTATCTTACGTTGTCAAAGAAGTCTTTCTTGCAAAATAATTTTTATGTTCTTAAAAAAAATTAAATACTAAATTTTCTAAAACATTTTGTCATAATAATTCTTTCCTACCAGAAACCATTCAATAATGTTATAAATTTACTTCGAGAAGTTTATATAACAGATTTGCGAAAATTGAAGTCAGGAAATACATGAATCTGGAAATTCCGTCTTTTTTATACGAAATCTTACAAAGTCTCATCAAATAATAAAAATTCCGTATCGCAATAACTATTTTCTTCTATAAGCGATTATGATTTTAATTCTGAGTCCGGACGTCCGGCAACTCGGCCGTCGAGCCTCGAGCGGTAGTGGGAGTTGCGCGCCGGAATCAGCTGGAAATTTGCAAATCTTTGCACTGATATATGTCAAGGTCAAGGTCATCGGAGAGGCCTCCACTAATATGAACATTTACCGTATTTAATTATAAGATGATTTATGTGCGTGCGTGCGTGCGAAATCACAATCGCTTATTTATTTTGTAAAGTTTTACAATATATTGTAATATTCTCCCTTTTATGAGAACAGTATCATCCTTATATAAAGTGACGTTTTCCTTTTGCGCTGTATTCTTTGTATTTGTACGCTATTTGATATGAATAAGAGACAAAGCATGCAACAATTTAATTTTGCAAATGTGTCATTAGAATAAGGATGAAAAATTACAACAGATATATTTTCAATGACTTTGAAAAAGGAAATCTTATGCAAAAGGGTAGTAATCGGAAAGTCTACCTTACCTATTGCGACTGCTTGCCGGTGAAAGCGCTATACCATCCACGTGCACTGGATTGATTATATGCGTCTTTGCTACCATGAATCCAATCGCCTCCGATTTTGCTTTCATAGAATCGTGTCGAATCTTCCAAGAATTGTTGTCTCTTAAAAAGTACACAATAATGCCGGGATCGGTAATATCAGTATCGGTAATATATGCCATACCGCCATCCTCGTGATCGAGAACAATGTCATTAAGGTACGCAGTTTTGCGATGAACTACATACTCAGGGAATTGATAAATACGAACGATTTTATCATTGTTCTCGAGATCAAGAATGACAAGACGTGGCGAGCAGTCGACTTTGGATTCTCTGAGAGAATCCAAAGCTGTGGGTCGACCAATATCAAGTATCCATATGCGACCTTTAAGATCGATTTCCATGCCGTGAATCATTTGAAATGCTGTGCAGTCACCCAATTTCTGCATATCCCAGGTGGGAAAAGCCTCCAATTTAGGTGATGTAATGCCGTTAATTGGTTTCGCCGATGTCATGCCTAGTGTCACCGGCACGCCGTCTTTCCATCGCGGTAATGTCAGATACATTTTATCCTTCCAAAATTTCACAGTAGTGATGAAATTATTTGCTGGTATGTAATCGCCTCGCATTATAGCATATTGTCGCTCTTCGTCCGACGGCCATTGGAAGTCAATCGACTTCCATTCAAAAATTACTTGAAACAGCCCGTGGCATGATATTATGATGATTAGAAAACCCAGTAACATCAATCGCTTCATTATCATGAAATCGATAATATCTTTAATATAATGCGAATATCATTAAAAATATCTTTTTTCCCTTCTGTCTTCGTAGATCAGGTGCTACATGCTGCAGTAATCTAAACCTGTTTAAGGAATTTAATAAAATGTTATTAATATGTATTATATAGAAACATTGATAATAAAACATTTTGATATTAAAAAAACAAAATTTTAATAAAAGCATTTCACGATTATATATATAAATTAAATAATATTATATATATAAATTAAATTAAAAACGATTATATATATAAATTAAATAATATTATATATATAAATTAAACAATAAATAAAAGACTCCGTACTAATGATCCTATATGAAATTGGGTCCCGGTAAAATCAAATAGTTTTCTCATATGTTATAGGTTATGACCTAACTAAACAAAACATAAATTTTAGCACAAAAAAACAGTTTTTGTGTTCGATTCACCTACAATCGCTAACATCTCACCATAAAATACTCAATAACTTTTAAACGACTGACTTAAAACGGATAAAATTACAGTGTTTTGAAAAGGTCTCAAAGGACTATAAGAAAATGAAAGAAAAAGTAAGGAGGCTTTAATTAAATAACATAACATATAAGATTATAACATATAAAAAAACCGTTTGATTTTATCGGAATTCTATTTCATAAAGGATTATATATAAAGGATTATATATACGTGTATGTATATACACACATATATATATATATATGTGTATACACATATATATGTGTGTATGTACACACACACGCACGCACGCACACACACACACACACACACACACACACACACACACACACACACACACACACACACACATATATATATATATATATATATATATATATATATATATATATATATATATATATATATACACACACAC
>NW_012130158.1:433734-442875 GCF_000143395.1 Atta cephalotes | reverse complement strand
TATATATATACACACACACACTACTATATATATATATATATATATATATATATATATATATATATATAACGGCGGAACGGCCGTTTTTCTATAAATGGCTTTAGCGGTAAGTGGTCGAAATAAATACATCATAGACATCATACAATAAACTTGGGCATCTGTCAACATAACCCCATAGAAACATTAGTCGATTTGTGTCTGAATCATAAAGTTATTCTCGATTGAAAATGTCAGTTTACGAGCCAAATTCTCGTCATTTGCGGGAGGTTTTAATTTTTTGCTTCAATATGAAGAAATCTGCGGCTAAGGCTCATCGAATGCTCTCAAATACTTATGGTGAGGCCGCTATTAGTGAAAGAACGTGAGTGGTTTCAACGCTTCAAGAACGGCGATTTTGACGTCGAAGACCGGCATAGCGATGGAAGAGAGGTTTTCGAAGATGCAGAGTTGGAGACATTACTTGAGCAAGACTCGTGTCAAAATCAAGAAGAATTGGCACGATCATTGGGAGTGACTCAACAAGCCATTTTAAAACGCCTCAAAGCCATGGGAATGATTCAAGGAAATTGGGTGCCGTACGAATTGAAGCCGAGAGATGTTGAACAGCGTTTGTTTGCTTGTGAACAGCTGCTTGAAAGGCAAAGACGGAAGGGATTTCTGCATCGCATTGTGACTGGGGACGAAAAATGGGTTCATTACGATAATCCCAAGCGCAGAAAATCATGGGGAGTTCCCGGCCATGCTTCCACGTCGACGACCAAACCGAATATTCACAGCTCCAAGGTCATGCTCTGTATTTGGTAGGACCAGCTCGGCGTAGTGTATTATGAATTGTTAAAACCGACTGAAACAATCACAGGCGATCGGTATCGAACGCAATTGATGCGTTTGAGCCGAGCATTGAAAGACAAACGGCCGCAATACAACGAGAGACACGATAAAATGATTTTGCAGCATGACAATGCTCGATCCCATGTTGCGAAAGTGGTCAAGACATACTTGGAAACGTTGAAATGGGAAATCCTACCCCACCCGCCGTATTCTCCAGACGTTGCTCCCTCTGACTATCACTTGTTTCGATCAATGGCACACGGTCTGGTTGACCAGCACTTCCGGTCTTATGAAGAAGTAAAGAATTGGATTAATTCGTGGATAGCCTCAAAAGATGACCAGTTTTATCGACGCGGGATTCGTACGCTACCCGAAAGATGGGAGAAAGTAGTGGCCAGCGATGGACAATACTTTGAATCATAAATGTATAACCAGTTTTTTACAATAAAGCCTCGAATTTCGGAAAAAAAACGGCAGAAGCAAAGTTGTATACCTATAAGTGTTTGCGATATGGTGAATTTTTGTTTGTGTCAGTGAGCTACCTTCTATTATTTTACAATAAATCATTTTTGCTTCCAACAATGGCTTCCAAATTATCTTTTATTACAATCATCTATCAGAAATATCCGGCGATTGAGAGCAATAATAATGCAGAAGTCGATGCGTTTGATCTTCACAATAATATATTTCAATTCTTATATACAATATCGATTGAACGTTCAGTTCCATTCGAGCTATCTTCAGCGATGAAGTAATTATTGAAAGAAAAACAAAGAAAAAAGAGGGCTGCGAGCCAAAAATTATTATATAAAAACAGGATAAGTAGGAAGTACAAAAAAACAAAAGGGAAACGAAAATGTTTTAAGTTGAACTTTTAATAAATAATGCTAGCAATAGACGTTTCCATCGCGAATGGTTCATTCTCAATAATAAAAACATACATAATAAATAACGGTTGGAAAATAAACAAAATATAATACAATAAATATTTCGCTCTCTAAGGTAAACGCTGATAACATAAAATTAATTATCGTAACATTATAATTATAATGTATAACGGAAAGGATGCGAATGATAACTACTTGCAGTCAATTATTGTATGCTTCTGGTTGGTGTCAATTTTTGATAAAAGGAATGAGAATCTTTCGATTATAAGTGAACGGAGAACGCAAACATGAGTATGACTCTGTAGAAAACACATGTATATAAATGAAAATATAGCGCAAGATTGAAATAATATAACTGGATATAAATTATAATATAACAAATTTTTAACGTTAGAAAACGAGATGAATTATTAAAGACTAATATACAAACAATGTAATATGTGAGATAATATATTCAGCAAAATTAGTGAAGATTAAGATTGCTTAAAACATTTTCGTTTCCTTTTTGTACTTTTTACTTATCCTGTTCTGTTTTTATTGTATATAATAATTTTGGGTCGTAGCCCTCTTTTTTCTTTGTTTTTCTGAAATTTATGAGCCTCATTACTAATCAGATAATTTAATACACGCGAGCGAAACTGCGTATATTCACATTTATTTTCCTTTCATTTTTTCCTTTATCAAAAATAATTTTGGTGTTAATACTTGCAATTTACTTAAAGAACTATGTAATTTAATCAAATTAAGCGCAAATATTAGGGTCCGCATTAAATTTTTAAATTCGTGTTTCAAATTAGGGTTAGTTCCTCCACATTTATAAAAATTCACCAAGGTCAAAGATTTTTCACTTTACAATAGTAACTCATATAAACAACTTGAAAATATTCAATTAAAATTTGTGAAGACAATCATACGACTAGAATTGAAGAATGCCTATTCCCATTTGCATATAATTAGAGTGCGTATTTTTAATACCTCTAATACAATTCCTGTTGTTTTGCCAGCTTCCATAGATGATAAGTTTTTCAAATATTTAGATATATTAGTTCTTATTTTCTTGAACAGAATAAAATACATAAGAAGATTGATTGGTGAATAAAAAATCTAGTTTTTTCTTGTTCAAAAAAAGACCGATCTCATATGTCTGTACTATTTCAAATGATCTTTGTAACAATTTGAACAATAAGAATCTACTCACTGTTTGTGAGGTCTCACACTACATTGGGGCTCACTATTCTGACACTGAAAAAATCTACATTCATCCAAAAGAATTTAGTGAAACTTCTCCTTTAGAGGTTTTATAAGACAACTGCTTTGTCAATTTAAGTAGTATCGATATTCCTCTCGAAATTCAATACTTGTTACAACTAGGTAAAAAATTTAGTCTTCCTATCAATCAAGACAATAAAGAAAAAGTCCTAGTTGAATTCAAACATATTGAAAATGATATTACTGATCGCCCTAAGAATATTGTCAACTTCATTAGAAATATCCTATTCTCCATTCCTATTTTCAATAGATTTTATAACAATTTTCCTTCTCCTAGTTTCAGTGACAGAATAATTTTAGAATGGCTACATCTCACTAAGATATTTATTAATCATCCTAATTTGCTTATTACCAATGCAGATAAAGTCACTGTCGTGATAAGATTCATATATATCAAAGCTGGAGGGGATTCTTTCGGATGTTGACTATTCTATTATTAACAGGGATCCTACGAAAAAGTTGACACAAGACTTACGTATGCTTTTTATAAGATGTAAGGCCGTTGGTTTCATCGATGAATTGACATATAAAAAATTAATGACTTCGAATGATAATATTCCTAAAGCGTATGGATTGATCAAAATTCATAAAGTTAGTAACCCATTGAGAGTATATTATATCATCTATAAACAGCCCCTTACTATTTTTCTCTTTTTTTACACAACATAATTATTAAGAGCCACAAGCTCCTCCTATATTAAAGACAATTTCTATCTTGTAAAGAAATTAAACGGCATGACTTTTGACTCTAATTATATATTAGAGGACGTTGTGTCTCTCTTTACTAATGTTCCTGTAGATTTGGCATTGAATAGTATTGAGAAGAGATGGATTCACATATCCACAAAAATTGATATTTCAAAAGAGGAATTTGTTACTGTAAAATTTGTTTTGAATTCTACTTTTTTCACTTTTAATAATAAGTTTTATAAATAAGTTTTTGATACTCCAATGGGTTCACCTTTTTCTCCTATCATTGCTGACATAGTAATGCAGGATTTGGAAGAGATTGCCATCTCGAATTTACAAGTACATCCACTATTTTATTACAGATATGTCGATGACATCGTTCTCACACTTCCATCTGAATACATTGACGATACTCTTATTATTTTTAATTCTTTACATACAATTTACCATGGAGATTGGCACTGACAATAGATTGAATTTTCTTAACACCATTTTGATTATTGACAATAAAGAATTATTTTCGATATCATAATACAAAACATATCACATAAACATATAAAATTACATTTTTGGAAAGGTTCTTGAATTTCCATTCCAATTCACCCTCTTTGTCATAAAAGAGACATAATCATTAGTTCGTATCGTTGATATATTTGAAAATATTTCTGTTATCACATCCTCGGATTCAACATAACAATCTTGTTGAAACTATTCATATTTTTTTAAATAATGGTTATCCTCTCCCTTTTATTTTTTTCACAATTGAAAACCGATTAAAATTTCACATATACTATAAACATGCTACACGCAATCCACAAATCAATGAAAAATTTTTTACAGTTCCTTACGTTAAATCTATCTCCGGAAGTTTTCTCATCCATACCTATTATGTTTCACTGTAAATTTTCCATCACCAACACCTTGAAAAGTTTTATTAAGAGAGGAAAGAACAAGTCAGAATTGCTGATCAAAATATGGTCTATAAGATCTCATGTGATGATTGCGAGGCTAGCTATGTTGGTCAAACCAAGAGAAAATTAAGTACGAGGATACGTGAGCATATTTTGGATAACAATAAAAAAACGGGTTTTCTATCGGTCATTTCTGATCACATATAAATCACAATCACAATTTTAGATGGAATGAAAGTGAAGATATTGGACAGTGAATCTTCATATAATATTATAAGAGATTGATATCCGAAATGATATACATAAAAAGACAAAAACAAGGTCTAAATAGATAAAACGATACAGAATCTTTGCCTAAATCCTATCTACCTATTATTCAATCTCTTTCTCCTTCTTAATTTCTTCTTGTCTTTATTATTCCTTCCATAGTTTCATCCATATTTCTATCCTCTCTTATTTTCCTTCTCCTACCACTTTCCAACTAATCCTTATTTTCCTTCCTTCGAAGGTCATTTTTGTGATTTCATTTTGTCTTGAACACCGGGGGAGACAAGATATTTTTATTTCTTTTCGCATTGTCTCTAAGTTTAATACACTGTGTGTATCCGAAACTCCTTTTATTTCTTCAACTTTTGACTTAAGGTATGTTAAAGATATGCATATTTATTTTAGCTGTTACTATATTTAAAATAAAAAACTTTCCAGTTAATATATCCCCATTATTCACTGCATAATATACATCAGGAATACATTAGCCGGTAAAATTTTCAACAGTTATAGAGATTATCACTAAAATAATTAATGAAATTAAAGATGGACATAAGTCCCTTACTCATTGAAAATTTAAATTATTTCTCTGAGAAACATAAAACTATTTCACAGATGTCCCACTTCATTGTCCAGTTCATTGGCTTAATGTTGCAAAATATTTAGAAATATTTTTTATGATAAGAAAAGACGTTCTCCTTTTCCTGAAAAAAATGATAATTCAAAATTTCATGAATATATATCTCTTGCAAGATGTGACATTTCTTACTGAAGCTTGCTTTTATTACCGATATAAGTGATCAACTTAGACTTCTTAATTTAAAACTGCAAAAGAATCAAAATATTTCCCAATTAGTGAATCACGTTGATTTTTTCTGAAAAAAATTGCAAGTATTAAAATCTCATTTAAATAATAATATTTTTCACTTTTTTCCTTCTTGTCAAATTCTTCTCAAAGAACATGACAATAATTTCAAGAAATATATTCATTTTCTAGATTCTCTTATAGACGAATTTGGTACACGGTTTATTTGTTTCGAAAAAAACTGAATTAATTCTTTTCGAATTAATCCCTTTACAGCGTCAATTGAAGGACAGCATCTTGACTTGCAAAATTATGTAATTTGCAGAACAATATTGTATTTAAAACGGTTAAAGAAACTGGTGCCGATTTTTACAAAATGGTGAAAGAATCATCATATCCTTTCAAGGTTTCGGACTTCGAATTCATTTCATGTTCAGATCTATATATTTATGTGAGACATCTTTTTCAAAAATAAAACTTATAAAAAATGAGAGACGTTCTTCCTTGAGAGATGATTCTCTGCCTCTTATGCAGCTCGCTACATGTAATATGCAAATCGACGTATCTCGCCAATAAAAGATTCCGAAAATAAGAATAGGTATTTTTTATTTCACTTCGTTTGTGTTTAATTACTTGGTCGTACAATTCATCATTTTTATCAGTGGACTAAGTCTATTGATGATACTACTTAAAAAAAAACGCGTCAAAAATAGTACCTCAAAGGTGACGTGGAAAACTATTGAAAATTCATTGGATGTATTCGTTTTGAGCACTCATTGCTTCATTCTGTTAATTATATAATGAACGCAAAAGAGAGAGGAATGAAGTTTACAAACGCCCAAAGCGATCATCCCGTACAACTCATGTTTTTGAACGTTAGACGCTCCTAAATGTCGAGCAGTATTTGGACTGCGCGCGGGGCGAGTGGAATAGCGGAGTCTCTCGAAAATCGGCCGAGAAATGCAAATTTTGCCGAGCCTTGTATTATATCAATGATGCAAAATAAATTGCCTATGAAGAGGGAATTAAATATTATTTAATTTGTAACATACTCTGATTTTTATTAAAGTTTTCAAGTTTGGTAACACCAAAGCAACTAATGCATAATTAAAGCAATATTTTGTTTAGAAAAACAAATTTATTTATCATTATTTTTTTATAAGCATAAAGAATAAGTATAATTTATTTATTTTTTCTTTATTACAGATACATAATTTAATTTTAACTTACTTCAGCGAAGAAATGCATCCTTTAAACGATCTACAAACTATCATTCAGAAATTTAATCAGTGGATTAACAGGAAACAATGAATCTAAAAAAATTCTACCTGGAGAAAGTGTTTTGTTCACTGAGATTAATAAGAAAGAAAAAACTATTCCTACAAAGAAAAAACATCTAAATTGAAAGAATTATTACAAAAGCAAGTTTTTTATGCTGATATTGGTGTCGCAACAAAAGTTATTTAGGAATAACTGTTCATTTTATTTTGGATACGTTTGAAAGAAAGTCTTATTACATTAGTCTTAGTACATTAGTCTTATTACATTAGCTTGTAAAAGAATACTTTACAATAATACTTACAAAAATATTGCATTATTCATCACATGTTGACAAATTTCAGTTTAGATGTATCTAAAGTTACTCACTTAGTAACTGATATGTCACAAATTTTACTAAATCTTTCAGATGCTTTGGTGTTATCAAACTTGAAAACTCTAATCAAAATCGGAGTACACTATAAATAAATGAAGATGTTTTGAATGATGAAGATTATTCGGATTCAGATATTGAAATTAACGATTTTGGAAAAATGTTAATAAATATTGATAATAACATGACATTGAAAATTCTATTACAGATGAAATGGAAAATGAAATTATTTTACCTCGTAAGTTAACATATTGTTCCCATATATTAAATCTTATTGCTATGACAGATTGTAAAAAAATTTTGGATAATTCTGGTAATGCTAAAAAATTTATTCTGCGTTCTGCTTTTGTAAAATTAAATACTTTTTGGAACTTATTTAGTACAGTTCTTCTGATATTTGCCTTCAGGAATGTAATTGTAAATTTTCAGTGTCTGTTATTACGAAATGGAATTCTCTACGATGTCGTAAAAAAAATTCTTGTTCATAAAAAAACAACTCAATACACTTTTTGAAAAGCTAAAGCTCCAAAAATTGAAATCAATTGAAATTGAATTCTTAGAAGAATTTATTATGTCTCTTTTAGTAATAAGTCTTGATGTGTTACAAGGAGAAAAAATAAATTTTTTAAGTTTGGTAGTACACAATTACTATACTATACTTACAATTACTATACTGAGACAAAAACTTTCAAAATTTACGCATTTAATATTGGGAGTACAAATTAGTTCGGTTCGCTTCCCTAAAGATGGCTCCAGCTGTTGTGAATAGTTCATAGTGACAACTGATTTTGACGTTTCAGAGAGATTAAACATCTAGTAATAATATTCAGTTTATATCGCTTTGAATCAAGTTTTGAATTCAAGTTTCAAAAATCAAGTACAAAATTCAAGAATAAAAATCTTGATTTTTACTGTTTGAAATGTCGAATTTTGTGTTAACCAAGCAGCATTTGCGGGAAGTTTTGATTTTCTGCTTTAAATGGAAGAAAAATGCGGCTGAAGCCCATCGAATGCTTGTCGAAGTTTATGGTGACACTGCTCCAACTGATAAATCATGTAAGGAATGGTTTCGACGTTTCAAGGATGGAAATTTCAGCGTTGAAGACAAGTTTCGCTCTGAACAGTCAAAAAAATTCGAAGACAAAAAATTAGAGGCATTACTCGAAGAAAATTAGAATCAAACGCAAGAGGAACTTGCAGAATCATTGGGGGTAACTCAACAAGCCATTTCTGTACAATTGAGAGCCATGAGAATGATTCAAAAACAAGAAAATTGAATGCCTCATGAACTGAAACCGAGAGACGTTGAAAGGCGATTTTTCACTTGCGAACAGCTAATTCAAAAACAATAGAGAAAAAGTTTTTTGCATTGGATTGTGACTGGAGATGAGAAGTGGATATTCTACGACAATCCCAAGAAGAAAAAATACTACGCTAAGCCCGGTCAATCGTTGCCTAGCGGATTCTATTACGGCGATTGGTATCGGTACAATTGATTCGTTTGAGCCGTGCGAGAAAAACGGCCGAAGTACGAGCAAAGGCATATGATAAAGTTATTTTTCTTCATGACAATGCTCGGCCTCATAAAGTCGCTAAAGTCGTAAAAAAATATTTGAAAATGCTCAAATGGGATGTTTTACCGTACCCGTATTCTCCGGACATTGCTCCTTCTGATTACTGGTTGTTCCGAAGGATGCAGCAAGTCACCAGTTCACTTCTTTCGCAGAAATCGAAAATTGAATCTCCTCCAAAGAGGAGTTTTTTCGAGATGGAATTCGAAAATTGCCTGAGAGATGGGAAAAAGTAGTAGGCAGCGATGGACAATACTTT
>NW_012130158.1:394597-433714 GCF_000143395.1 Atta cephalotes | reverse complement strand
CTCCTTCTGTATTACTGGTTGTTCCGAAGGATGCAGCAAGTCACCAGTTCACTTCTTTCGCAGAAATCGAAAATTGAATCTCCTCCAAAGAGGAGTTTTTTCGAGATGGAATTCGAAAATTGCCTGAGAGATGGGAAAAAGTAGTAGGCAGCGATGGACAATACTTTAATTAATCTGTTCATTCATTTTGTTTTGAAATAAATGCACAAAAAAACGGACCGAATTAATTTGTACTCCCAATATATTGTAATTTGTAGTTGGAATGATTCAAGCTTTAGAAAAGTGATTTAAACATATTTTTGATCTTGGATCACCTGATAGTAAAGCATTTATTATATCTACTATCAATTTACCTAGATTTAAATTAAATTGGGTACCAGAAGATAACATAGAGTTATGTAAAGAACAATATAATAAAGAACTTTTTTTAAAGGAAATAGATAACTTGTATTGCAAAAATGCAATTTACTCTCAGACTAAACAATTAATTTCCAGTAGTAATATTAATAATAGTATTAGTAATAGTGAGGAAGATTTTTTTTCGTGATATAGACAAAAAACTGAGATTAGTGTAATACCAGTCGTTCAAAGCAATGAAGTACTTTCATATTTAGAAAATAAATCTAAAGAAATAGATATTCTTAATTTGTATCCACATGTCAAACAAATTTGTTTATGTATAACACATCATTGCCATCATCAGCGCCAACAGAGCGCCGTTTTAGTTGTGAACAAATATTAATTCCACGTAAAAATCGATTAATAGACGAAATGTTCGAAAAACTTTTGTTCTTAAAAAATAAAGATTTATAAAAATACAAAATCATTTTTTGTATCCTAAATTTTACTACCTAATTTACTTAAAAACAAAATTATCTAAATAACTTTTTTAAATTTTATCTTTTATCTAGATTAATGTAAAATTAATCGTCTTTATCTTATCTAGGATACATTTTTGTGTGATTTATCTTATCTATATCTAGATAATTTTTAATTATCTAAGCGCAACACTGTAGGCTGGACATGTGTTGCGTGCGCATTTGCACCTAATTGTACAAGGTTCTCATAATGTATGCAATGTAATTTTATAGGTATGTATAACTATTTGGATAATTATTCTTTTGTGTGGCGAAGGATGTTTCGCATTCCACAAAGAGAATAAATCTTCATATCAATTCTAGCCGAGATAAATCCTCCCCAGAGATTATCCAGCTCCGTCCTGGCAAAAAAATTTCTATGCCAAAGTACGTCAAAAATTATTCCTAAATACGCGATTTGGAACACGGAAGTAATTTGGAAGTAGAATTTTATTCCTATACCAAAGTAAGCCGATTTCATGCCTTTGTACACCAAACACTGAACTATGTCAGAAAATACGCCTAATTATGCCCGAAAATACGCTTAACTACGCCTAGTAAGCATGTGTTGAACTATGGAAATAATTTGGCGTAAAATTTTAATCCTATGCTAAAGATTTACGCCTTCCCATAATGCGAAACTATATATACTCTGAGTATAGTTTCGGGTACATTTACACTGTACTGTTTAAAGCAACATAATGATATCTCTCATTTTACATGAATTCAAGATGCTATAACGTTGCTGTCATAATGGAATTAGAATTCCATCGTAGCATGGATACTTTAATATTAAGGCCCACTTTGAGGACTCACTTAACATGCGAGACGCTCCTTATATACTTTCCCAGGTAATTCTTACTTACAATATAATATATTATAGGACCATATGTGTGATAACACAAACTGTAGAAATCAAAACCTTAAACAGTCTAACTGGATTTTAAATGCTATAATTCTTGTGTGAATTTATTGTGAAAAAATTAAATTATTAGGCCTTGAAATATTATTCAGGCCTTGGTAGTCTAAAAGCTTAGGACATTTGCACGGAATGCAAGAGATTCGGGTTCGACTCCCGGCCGAGGTAATATTTTTCGCAATAAGAATTAATTATTTACAGATTTTAATATGTTATTCAACATTATTAAGATCGTTTCGAAGATGCGAATAAGCATCAAAAATTTCTTAAATTGCTAGTCAATTTAACTCATGATACAATATTAACGGTAGTTTAGTAGAGTTAGCGTTTTCAAGACCGAAAAATCATTTCAGCGTGTGTTTCTAGGGACTACATACGTAGTATATAAATTCACACAAGAATCATACAAGCATTTAAGATCCAGCTAGACCATTTAAGACTTTGATTTCTATAATTTGTGTTATCTTACAAGTTTATGCATCTCCGCCATGGTCCTCAATCAACGGAGATGCATAATGTTTATGGATGAATCAAATTCCGCATAATATGGCGCATAATATAGAATAGCTTACTTTGTTACTAACGGAAAAATTAAAAGGTATGTACTTTGTATTCTAATATGTATATTCTATGTACTTTGGCATAGTTTGGCATAGAAATACGTACCTCAGAAAACGATTTTTTTCGTGCAATCGCGTAGATAGACATAATCATTTCTATGCCCAACTATTCGATTGTAGAGTGTAATTCCGCGTAAAAAAGCGTAGTAAAATGATATACTTTCCCGGAATATTACAAAAGAATAAAAATTAGTTTAGCCGAATTAATTCGGTATAGAAACGCGTAGGAAGTAATGATTATTAATTGCGTACTTTAGCGTACTTTCTATGTCTAACTAAGTCCAAGTATGCCATTTTACATCTTTCATGTAGCTTGACGTAGTTATTTTTATGTTTAACAACGCAATTTTACGCTACAGTCATGAAGAAGTAGAAAGTATTTTTTGATGACTTTGGTATAGAAATTTTTCCACCAGGGCATATACGGCCGAATTTTGAAGTTTTTCGGATATATTAATAATATCGTAATAATATCGAACATTTGATAGTTCAAGATAAACTGAAAGAGAAACGGAGAAGAGGCCGCTTATCGACCAGATGGACCGACATCGTGAAGCAACTTCTTAATACAAGCATAGAAGGAGCAGTAAGAACAGCCAGTCGGGACACAAATGCCATCAGTAGATTGGAAAGACAACAAACATAGTCATCACACATTTGTCAAGATATAGAAGAAATGATAATTCTTTTGTGATGCATAATATGTAATACATATGACTAGTACTCCTAAGGTTCTGTGCACTTTGACAGGTTAACGTACGTGGTGATTGATAAATTTTAGCTATAAAAGGTATTCTATAATTTTAGCAGTCCACTGTTATAGCCCCATTTAAAGGCCAAATTTATAGAGACTCTTCTGTAGTGTAGTATGATTGAAAACGGGAATCGTCTTGATTTTTAATTCTGTTTCTCGCATTTATTTATTCATATATTATTTAATTTTCTGTAATTAAATTTGTGTAATTTGCGAGTAAATATTACGCTACCATATATAAACTCTTCTTTAATTTCGCGACTTGAACCGTCTCACTTTCTCGATATAAACCGTACTATGCGTTTCCAACATAGACTGATCTTCACGCCCACGCGAAATAGACCGCTTTTTATTTATGTCTTGACATATAGACTTTTCTTAATGTTTTTTTTTCGATGAAGAACTTTCTATGATTCAGGCATAGATTTAATAGATATTTACAGTTACAAAGAAAAAGTAACACTAAATATCTGTATCTTTTTACATATAAAATATGTATGTAGTTGTACAGAACATTTCTTCAGTAAAATTAACATTTATATTAGAGTATATGTGTTGATAACTATAATATATTATAGTTATCAACACATACATTTTATTCATTTATTCTTAGAATTTATGATGTAAAACTACATTATTTTTATGTTATTTATTTATTTACCTATAAATTGTTATTTTAACACTGTGAAATGTTAAATTTTAATTTATTATAACATAAAATAGTCAAATAACATAATCATATTATGCTAAATTAAAACTCGGATATGTCAAAAATTCAACACAAAAATTTTTAAGGATTTGTTTTAACATAAATACAAAATATTTTTTACTGTGTAGAAAATGATAATAAAATGCGATTTATTCATACATTATCGATCTCTATTTGTTTATTTGTAACTTAATATACAACGAAATTACTTAATGTACAACGAAAGGACATCGAATGGAAACGAAATTATACATTTGTTAAGTAAACTAGAAAATGATAATACTGAAAAATATGATAATACTGAAAATTAGATAATAAACAAGCAGTTACAGCAAGATTCGTTTTCTACAATGTCTTTTCGTACATTCTGTTGAACCAATTCAGTTAATCGATAAGGTGCAAGAGAGTAGAAAAGAATAAAAGAAAAATCGTTTAATATCTCAGAATATACAGATGACCTGCGTTGTGATATATTTAAAAGTAATAGTAACTTTAATTATATATAAACTCACCTTTTTCAAAAAAGTAAAGAAGGCGCTAAGAATGTGTGTATCTCGAAGATACGATAAAATGTAAATATTACAAATTAAAAAATAAACCCAATTCGACTTACTATCTTTATTAAATGATATGTATCTTTTAGAAATAAAACTTAAATGGTACTATCTTTGTTTAATTATATGTTTCGTTTGTATTATATCCGTTCGTTTATTGATTAAAATTGATTTACATGCGTTAGTTATTTTTTAAATGGCCACACTGCCGTTACCGACAATGAATTTTTTAGTTTTGAGTTTGTTCTCTATGTATGTTTATATGTTTTGAGAGGATCTGACACAACGTAATGTAAAAATATATTTTATATTAAAAAACATGTTAATCCTTTTATTTGTCTCCTTTTATTAAATTTTCCTTCACAAATATATGTAAGTTATAACAACGTTGGCGACGAGGTGACCAATTCAATTCTATGGATTCAATATTGTAATTACAAACAAGAAGATTTTCGGATCCGAAAACCGTATTTCGGCATGTCAATTCAGCCATTAGAGCACGTATAATTTTCAATTCCTAATTAAATTGTTAATAAAATGGATCCGATGCACATAATTCCAAGAGCTCATGAAAATCTTGACTGCTCCTCTTGAACGTCAAATTGTACAGCAAGTAACTCAATCTTCAATAAATCCGAACGTTAACCTCATATCAAATTTCAAAAAAATTCTTTGATCCAGATAAAGAAGACTTTTCGCATTACAAGCAACTAGAAAATTACCTCAGATTGAAAAATGTATTTGATGACAAAAATACTTGTGTCAAAGTCTTACTAAATTGCATTGATTTAAAATATTATGAATTATTAACATCATTAACTGCACCGAATTTGCTGACAAACCAATATAAGTAATTAATGGAACTTTTGGAAAACCTATTTGTGTTCAAAATCAATATCCAAATGTTATGATACAGCAGCATCGCTTCCTCTCATATGTGCAGAAACCAGAGAATAATATCGCAAGAGAATATATCGTTGTACTAAGGAAATTTCTCGTTATTTGTAAATTTAACTGTAAATGTGGAAGATTTTACAGGCAACTGATTTGACTTTCAAAAAAGCGGTCGAGACTGCCCTTGCTTGCTGTGAAGACATTGAAACTGGATAACCACGAAATATTAAGAATATCAACAGGGAAAAAGATGACAATGTGAATCGTAAAAATTTCAAGACAAAGTAAATAAATGAACAAGCAATAGTCAAGATGGTCCAGTTGTCTAATAAAAGTTGTCTAAATAGTCGGCCGCGTCCAAAAAACAGAATCAATTATCGCCTTTCAGGGTTAGACAACGTGCATTCATTGCGAACGCAATAAAGTTCAAGATTGTCGTGTCAATTTCAATAAAATAAAATATCATGCTTGCAATAAGATAGGTTATGTTGAAAAAGTATGACCCGTTTTCATAATATATGGTTACCTAAAAATTAAAAGTTACTAATTCATTCATGAATTTCTTGGTTACCTTTAACCTTTAAGTAACCATACATTGTGACCATAAATCGGGCTCACGTATTTCGTTAATGAAAGTAAAAAGTAACAATGTACTTATGCTTGATACAAGAACTCAGGTAATAAGAATTTGAACGATACTAATAACATACAAGATTCTAATCTAAAGGAATCAATATGATAATAGTCGATATTTATGAAAAGTTATCTGTAAAATCAAAAGATGTAAAGAAATTCTATGTGGACATAAGCGTCGACGGGAAAGTACAAAGATTTGAAGTAGATTTAGAAGCAGGATTTACTCTCTTACTAAAAAGTTACTATGATGCTTTAAAAATGATGCTTTAAAATTGTCAATACTGATGTACTCAACAAACATTCAATTTCGTTCATATATTAGGTGTACAACTTTGCTTCCGCCGTTTTCCTATAGATGACTTTAGCGGTAAGTGGTGGTCGAAATAAATAAATCATAGACGTCATACAATAAACTTGGGCATCTGTCAACATAACCCCATAAAAACATTAGTCGATTTGTGTCTGCATCATAAAGTTATTCTCGATTGAAAATGTCAGTTTACGAGTCAAATTCTCGTCATTTGCGGGAGGTTTTAATTTTTTGCTTCAATATGAAGAAATCTGCGGCTGAGGCTCATCGAATGCTCTCAAATACTTATGGTGAGGCCGCTATTAGTGAAAGAACGTGTCATGAGTGGTTTCAACGCTTCAAGAACGTGATTTTGACGTCTAAGGTCATGCTCTGTATTTGGTGGGACCAGCTCGGCGTAGTGTATTATGAACTGTTAAAACCGACTGAAACAATCACAGGCGATCGGTATCGAACGCAATTGATGCGTTTGAGCCGAGCATTGAAAGACAAACGGCCGCAATACAACGAGAGACACGATAAAGTGATTTTGCAGCATGACAATGCTCGATCCCATGTTGCGAAAGTGGTCAAGACATACTTGGAAACGTTGAAATGGGAAGTCCTACCCCACTCGCCGTATTCTCCAGATGTTGCGCCTTCTGACTATCAGTTGTTTCGATCAATGGCACACGGCCTGGCTGACGAGCACTTCCAGTCTTATGAAGAAGTAAAAAATTGGATCGATTCGTGGATAGCTTCAAAAGATAACCAGTTTTTTCGACGCGGGATTCATACGGTACCCGAAAGATGGGAGAAAGTAGTGGCCAGCGATGGACAATACTTTGAATCATAAATGTATAACCAGTTTTTTACAATAAAGCCTCGAATTTCGGAAAAAAAACGGCGGAAGCAAAGTTGTACACCTAATACAGGAGAACCGTTTTTGAATGTTATAGAAGTCTCAATTGAATACAAAGCATTCAAATTGAAAAAAATTATGTTTATTGTACCAAAAAGCATTCCTCGGGAAGACATGGATTCGCCATCTAAAAATTAATTTACTTGATCTAGATAGAGTTCATTCCACAAAATTCACGTGTCCAGAATCTATTCATTCCAGTGTTGTCAGATTGAAATTTTCCCTCTAATTTTAGAGAGTTTTTTACTTTACACGGGGAAATCTGAGAGGCAAAAATATTTGGGGGGAAATCTGGGGTTTTTTCAAGACGAAATAGTAAATACTGACGAAACGGAACGAAAGGATTAGAAGAAATCAATCAAATCAGATTTTAATTAACCTACGGTTAATAATATAACACAAAAGAGAATCAAAAAGTTATTATTATCTACTAGATCATGGACATTGACGTAGTTCAATATCCACAATTTTGTAAACATAGACACGCTTCAAAATAAGTTATATCACGGGCATGTCCGCTCTCAGACATCTGTCTGTTGCTATTGTGTTTGCGGACTTATCCAAAAGTCTGTGCTGATTTGTGTAGTTCCATGGAAACACGGCATAAATTTTTCGCCTCTACATTCGTCAATTGTTTTAAACATTTTCGCGATTTCGCAACAATCACAACGGTTAAAAGTTTTCTTGAATTAAACGACTTTCTGGGCGATAAATAACAGACTTTATTCAGCAAGTGTTTACAAAAAAAACATCATGGAAAAGATCGAAGATTTACATTTACATTTTGAAGTGTCATAAAGAGAAGCGAAATTATTCACAAAAAAAATACAGAAAGGAATGAGAGTTAGACGCATCATTGAAAGGTAAATAATTTTTTAGTTTTTCACATTTAATTGTGAGAAATTTTAAGGATTTTGTACATTACATATAACAATTACATATAATGCACATTAATGCCCTCCTCCCCTTTGAGTTTTATAAGATCAGCCGCAGCCGATCTATTTGGATACTATTTCATTTATGCGTTTTTGTCGAATGTATAAATCCTATGCGATAACGTAACAATATTCAAAAGTGAAAAATTTACTTAGTTTTGTCAAAGAAATGACATTTTTCAAAAATTTATCGCTCCGGGACATCCAGCTATCAATGATTTTGCAGAAAGATATAATATGTTAGATTCTCAAGAAGAAGTTAAGAACAATGGAATACAAACTAGGTACAATAACTTTAAAGATAAAAAATATTCCACGATTTAGAATATTTTTCCAAGCCACACCACTACATTGTGGTAAAAGCTGCATCGGAATTCTATCTAAAGACAAATTCTAATTAATCTGGATTTGCTGCGTGCCTCTGTGCACAAATACCACTCAGACTCTTTGTACAAGGCAACTAAGCGTGGGAGACATAGTACATACGGTGAAATTCAACGATAGAAATTCGGAGTAATTACAAAGAAGTTGAGCCAGCTGCACTACATAATACAAGTGGACAAAGAACACTATATTATTGTAAAAGACATATTAACGAATTTCGAGTAAGATCTTCAAGGAAAAATCTGAAAGGTCCAGTTTCTAGTTTGGTTCAGTAATTAGGAACCTAGTACTAAATGACGTTCTAGAGAACCAACCAGCGATACAAGCATACTCTCAATAGGCACAAGTCCAGGAAGCTGATCGTACTTTGTCAGTGCAAAATATTCAAGCTCCAGTCAAAGAGAATAGGAGAATAATGTGAATGAATATTCACATTAATCTCAGGGGAAAATCAAAATCTAGTATTTCGCAGATCTGAGAGGTCCTGTAGATATCCGAGATATTTAAGTGATTTTATTCCTAAATGAGAAGACTGTTTATTTTATTATATTCCTTTTTTTCCTTTTCTTATATAATTGATCTTTTTCGTTATGAAAATATAATTATATATTCTATTATACCAAATAATTATTACATAATCTCAATACGTGTAGGAGATTATTATATCCGTTTGTTCGGGTTAAAACTGATTTATGATTGGTTAAAACTGATTTATCCCACGCATTAATTATTTTTAAAGTGGCGACACTGCCGTTGTCGAGAATGAGTTTTTTAGTTTTGAGTTTGCTCTCTATGTTTGTATGTTTTGAGAAGTTCTAACGCAATGTAAAAATATATTTTATATTAAAGAAATGTTAATTGTCTCCTTTTACTTAATTCTATTCTCACGAATATAAGTTATAACAATTGTATAAAAGATATTAACATCTAATGTCAAGCTATTCCACAAAATTTTACGTATCATTTGTATAAAAAATTTGATATTTCAACAATTAGCACCAAGTTAAATACCAGAGGACTGAGGACGTCTTGTGCTGTATATACACTATAAATTTTTGATACGGACAAAAAATATTGAAATATACAATAGTAATCCTG
This sequence comes from Atta cephalotes, assembly GCF_000143395.1. Lineage (NCBI taxonomy): Eukaryota > Metazoa > Arthropoda > Insecta > Hymenoptera > Formicidae > Atta > Atta cephalotes. Next base: position 424,143 of record NW_012130158.1, on the reverse strand, counting down.
GTGGAAATAAATCGTTGAAATTGTTGAAAATCGCTGAAATCTCTATCAATTGATTCATTTCATTATGAATTATACTGAAATAGGTCTATTGATAAAGATTTCATCGACTTATTTTTACTAGAGAACATTAACGTTTAAAAACAATATATAATCTATTATCTGTTTAATCTAAATTCTTATATATGAGTTAAAATAATGATATTATCTAAATAAAATAAAGAATTAATAAAATTATAGGTAAGTTTAATACAGAACAGCTTGCTATACACAAACTAATTAGTAGAGAGTTTCAAGTTTGAATATTTATTTCACATTTAGTATTAAATTAATTATCAGCTAATGTAATTTTAAAATCTAATAACTTACTTTAGCATTTGTTATAGCAGGATTCTCGTTTCACGAACGTTCAAGAAGATCGCTGGGCGCAAGAAAAAATACGAACGTTAATGATCACCGATGGGCGAGCATGACAATATTTAAGAAATGTGTCGTTGAAAAACTTCCCAATGATTTTGAAAAGATGATCAAAAACATAGATAGCCAGAATCGCTTGATTCATAATAATAAAATTTACGACAGGATTACAAATCATGTTGAGAAAGTTCGGTTTAACCACGTTTAAACACGTTCAATTTCAGTAAATAATATTTAAATGTGGATTAGGGATTCTGAGTAAATAAAAAGTCACATTTTCAAACGCGTAATAACAAGAAGCGATAAAATAAATATAGCATGACAGGAATAGGTTTTAATTTTTTGCAGACGATCATAAAATTTGGAGCAAATATTGTCTAGACAAGAAAACATGTATCTAACAAAAGAGAAACTAGAGATAAAAAAAGAATAAATTTTCGAATAAATTATAAAGTCATTCGGAAGGGATGAGTTCGAACGATGAATGAAATACCCCTTTCTTTAAAAAGAGATACTTAAACTAAACTCGCCAATGGGTGACCTTAGATCTGAAACCTAGAGAAGGTGATGATGTATATCATCAATAAGTTCTCAAGAGATTGAAACTTGTACGGGCGGAGCAAATTTTGAAAATAATTCGCCAGTAGGAATAAATTTTTCACCAAAAGCAGAAAAATCCTTCCATCCCGAATCCGCGATTTTCCAATTTAACACATTCCATCAGAGAACTACCTTCCAAAACTCTCAATGTAAACCGCTAGGCTCGCTCTCATTATTTTTCTGCTCTTATTCCGTGTCCGATTCTGCTTCTCAATCAGTCATTTTCGCAATCTATCAGTCATTACCTTCATAATCTATATTCGCTTAGTCAATCAAGTAACATACATAGATACAGTTTAGTTCATTATCGAAGACCCATCGAGAATGGAGCTATCATCGAGTTACTTTAGAAGACAAAGGACACCAAATAATTCAATCAAGGCCTACTGAAACAATACGTCCTTTTTTTTCTGTCCGCAACCTTTAGTAACGTAAAATTGCCAACGTAGTGACACGATCAAGGAATAATCACCCGTTCAGAGATTGGTTCCGGCCTTACATAGAAGCGCGTAGATTGTTAGACAAGGCGTACGCGGCATTCCAACGATACGCGAATTCGGCAAACTCTGTCCATCAACACCACTACCGGCGCCGCCGGCACCAGCGGGTTCACCGTAGCCTCCAATTCGGCCATTGCCTATAATAGCTTCCCGTTCACTCTCTCCATCTTTTCACGTACTTTCTCTCATTCCGGAATCTGTTTCCCTCATGCTGTCCGACATTTTAATCTTACGAATTTTCCCTGACACCCCTCCGCTAACACCCGATTCATCCATCGTCTCAATTCTGTTTTCCCCCAAAGAAACTCGTTCGCCGACGAACCCCACAGACAGCGTGGACAGAAGTTCCTAAAAGAAATTCCTCCTCCATCACCAAGATCCTATTTCCGCCCTTAAGACAATAACGTGACTTGTTTGGGTCACTCGTTAGACAATTTACCTATTCGAGGGGACTTTCACAATCGCTATTATTTTCCACAAAAAATTCAGCGTGCAATTACCAGCCAACCTTCTCCTATATTCTTGTGTTTATTCCGAATTCCACCTATTCATATTTAGTACTGGTGGAATTCTTCTTTTCTTTTTCCTTTTTCCTCCATTACTATATGCGAGATAGAATAAAAATAAAACCAGTTAGCACTGCTCGCCCTGAATTTCACTCTTTGGTGATTTATTATAATATATATAAAATAATTAATAATAATAATGTCGTCAAGTAAATTGTAAATTTTTTTTTCTTTTATTGTGTGTAAATTAGTTAGTTTGTAATAATAATTCTGTTAATGTATAATCTTCTTCTTTTTTTTTATTACAGTACTGTAATTCTATGAACCTTGTAATGCATTAAATTTAGATTAGTAATGTTTAGTAATAATAAACGATGTTATTAAATTTTTATCTCTCTCTCTAAATCTTATCTCATTCTTTAAATTTTTAAACTCTAAGCCCTCATAGTACAATAGCTTTATCTTTTCAGGAATCACATGTGATCCAGTCCTGAATTAAAAGGATTAGATTCCTTGACTCGAAATTTGGACCGACAATCACACCGCTCGTAAGAAACAAATGTCATAGCGTCCTTAAAAGACATTGATCTATATTCCGAGGCGAATACAAAGGTGTGCGTGCGTGCGTGCGTGCGTGCGCGCGTGTGTGTGTGTGTGTTTTTCATGCATGCATATGCAATATGCAATTCTATTAATTAATAAAAAATTAATTGTTTTTCTCTTATTTATTAAGTTATTTTCATCATTCAGCTCCTGGGAATTACACCACATATCTTAAACATTATATATTATAGTATATAATTAGAATATATGTGGGATATATTAGGTGTACAACTTTGCTTTCGCCATTTTCCTATAGATGGCTTTAGCGGTAAGTGGTGGTCGAAATAAATAGATCATACAATAAACTTGGGCATCTGTCAACATAACATAGAAACATTAGTCGATTTGTGTCTGCATCATAAAGTTATTCTCGATTGAAAATGTCAGTTTACGAGCCAAATTCTCGTCATTTGCGGGAGGTTTTAATTTTTTGCTTCAATATGAAGAAATCTGCGGCTGAGGCTCATCGAATGCTCTCAAATACTTATGGTGAGGCTTATTAGTGAAAGAACGTGTCGTGAGTGGTTTTAACGCTTCAAGAACGGCGATTTTAACGTCCAAGGTCATGCTCTGTATTTGGTGGGACCAGCTCGGCGTAGTGTATTATGAACTGTTAAAACCGACTGAAACAATCACAGGCGATCGGTATCGAAACAACGCAATTGATGCGTTTGAGCCGAGCATTGAAAGACAAACGGCCGCAATACAACGAGAGACACGATAAAGTGATTTTGCAGCATGACAATGCTCGATCCCATGTTGCGAAAGTGGTCAAGACATACTTGGAAACGTTGAAATGGGAAGTCCTACCCCACTCGCCGTATTCTCCAGATGTTGCGCCTTCTGACTATCAGTTGTTTCGATCAATGGCACACGGCCTGGCTGACCAGCAGTTCCGGTCTTATGAAGAAGTGAAAAATTGAATTGATTCGTGGATAGCCTCAAAAGATGACCAGTTTTTTCGACGCGGGATTCGTACGCTACCCGAAAGATGGGAGAAAGTAGTGGCCAGCGATGGACAATACTTTGAATCATAAATGTATAATCAGTTTTTTACAATAAAGCCTCGAATTTCGAAAAAAAAACGGCGGACGCAAAGTTATACATCTAATAATTATATATTATAATGGCATCATATACAGGATTCAAAACAAACTTCTTTCCTTAAAATATCGAATTCTTGAGTTAATTCTGAGACAATGTTTCCTCTTCGATAATTTTATCCGATTTTGTCATTAGTTTTTAAATTATTAAGAGAAATAGTTAGCGAATCACGGATTAAATACAAGAGGTAGGGGACGATGCAATTCACCGTCAGACGTGGATAATTGCTATGATCAACTTAATGGTTTCTCACAATAATACACATTAATACATTTTGTTAAAAAGAAATATCGTCTTAAATTAGAAATGTAAGATTCTCTCTCTCTCTCTCTCATTCGCTCACTCACTCACTCTCACTCGCTCATTCACTCAATCACTGTCACTCACTCTTTTACTTATGTGTCAAGATTTAATAATTCCAAATTTCTATGAGAAAGGTCAGAATTCCGATGAATTTTCCAAACAGATTCCAAACAGAGGACTTCCAAACAATTAAGTTAATTAAACAAGTGTAATTTCTTTTAATAAATTCAAATAATCACGTACTAGACGTAACACTAACTGTACCTAATCGATCTATTTTTCACTAGTTTAAGAAAATGAGAAATTTATTAATGAAATTGAATTAATCACTATTAATCTATTGATTAATTATTTAATAGCGGCGAAATCATATGAAAAAACACATGTCCTTGTCACACAACATATTAGGTGTACAACTTTGCTTCCGCCGTTTTTTTTCGAAATTCGAGGCTTTATTGTAAAAAACTTGTTATACATTTATGATTCAAAGTATTGTCCATCGCTGGCCACTACTTTCTCCCATCTTTCAGGTAGCGTACGAATCCCGCGTCGAAAAAACTGTCATCTTTTGAGGCTATCCACGAATCGATCCAATTTTTTACTTCTTCATAAGTCCGGAAGTGCTGGCCGTGTGCCATTGATCGAAACAAGTAATAGTCAGAGGAAGCAACGTCTGGGGAATACGGCGGGTGGGGTAGGACTTCCCACTTCAACGTTTCCAAGTATGTCTTGACCACTTTCGCAACATGGGGTCGAGCATTGTTATGCTGCAAAATCACTTTATCGTGTTTCTCGTTGTATTGCGGCCGTTGGTCTTTCAATGCTCGGCTCAAACGCATCAATTGCGTTCGATACCGATCGCTTGTGATTGTTTCAGTCGGTTTTAACAGTTCATAATACACTACGCCGAGCTGATCCCACCAAATACAGAGCATGACCTTGGACGTCAAAATCACCGTTCTTGAAGCGTTGAAACCACTCACGACACGTTCTTTCACTAATAGCGGCTTCACTATAAGTATTTGAGAGCATTCGATTTGATGAGCCTCAGCCGCAGATTTCTTCATATTGAAGCAAAAAATTAAAACCTCCCGCAAATGACGAGAATTTGGCTCGTAAACTGACATTTTCAATCGAGAATAACTTTATAATGCAGACACAAATCGACTAATGTTTCTATGGGGTTATGTTGACAGATGCCCAAGTTTATTGTATTACGTCTATGATCTATTTATTTCGATCACCACTTACCGCTAAAGCCATCTATAGGAAAACGGCGGAAGCAAAGTTGTACACCTAATACATTTATGAAAAAACGTACATTCAACACGTGTTTACCCGACGACAGCAAGCAGTTGACTAACTACTAATAAATCTATTAATTAATCATTATCGATCACTGTTGATTAATTGTTTAGCGATCGAAAACCGCATGTAAAAACACATGTTACTATTATACAATACACGTTACTCGTTGATGCAAGCAGTCGATTGACTTTACTAATAAATCTATTAATAAATCTATTAATTATTATCGATGTTGTTGAAATCACTATTGATCACTATTGTTGATTAATTGTTTGGCAATCAAAAACCCTGTGTAACAATATACGTTACTATTACACAACACGCGTTACTTAATGTGGCAAGCAGTCGCGTACTGATTTTATTGGTTATGGTTGAACAATCAAATGCACGCAATTTCACATGATCGATTCACATGATAGTGTAATCTGACTTATCGACTGAACGACTTAAATTAAATTAATTTTAATTACGGATTGTTAAGGTAGATTACTACGACCAAAAAAGATTTTTCATAACTGAAATATTGCTGTTGTAATGTAATTAATTGAAGCACAAGAATTCAAAATGTGACAATTCCAATTGCAAACGATGAAAGATCAACGATGAACTAACGTTGCATGTTACTCGTTATGCAGAGTTAATATTTCCCGCACCTTTCTCTGAAAATTTTTATCATAATTTTTGTACGAATTGGATACATTTTTCAGAAATATTCAGAAATATTTGGAAAATTTACATCTTCTCTTAGAACTTTTCATATAAGTGAATTCTGAAATATTCTAAAATTTCATAATTTTTTTTTTAAATTTTTTAATTTTTTAGATTTTGTAACATTTCATCAGAAATTATACAAAAAATCTTAAAAATTTTACGATATTTCATAATTAATATATATGAAAATTTCTGAGAAAAGATGTAGATTTTCTGAGAAATGTTTCAATTCATATAAAAAATGTGAGAAAGTTATAAAATTACAGAGAAATTCTGAAAAATTATATAGAAATTCTAAAAATATTATATGAAAAATTCTGAGAAAAATTTTCACCAGAGTTCTCTCATTTTTTTCATTTTGCCTGAAAAATATTTCAGATAAAAACGTATTAGTCCTAAAAAGGGCGGATTGCTTTCAAAAAAGAACGGATTGTTTTGAACGCTCCGAAAAGAGCGAATTGCTTTAAACGCCCTGAAAAGGAAAATGAAAGAAAAAATTTTATAAAAGATATTCAAAATGACCACCATCCATCATACAGGCTTGTATGTGCACATCTCAACAAATTTCTTTGTACATTTTCCATAACATCCTCTTTGACAACCCATACGGCATATCGCAATCTTGTTTTTAGATCTTCTGCGTCTTCAGGAAGAGTTTTATAAATTAATTCCTTGTAAGCCCCAGAAAAAGAAATTCATAGGATTGAGGTCTGGAAATCTTGCGGGCCAACGTATTGGTCCATATCGTCCCAATTCTGGCGTTATGTGACTCAGCGTCGTCTTGCTGAAGAATTATTTTATTCCTCTCCAGTAATGGAACATCTAAAAAATCTAGCAAATTATTTCTTAAAAGTTCGACGTTATGCCGTTATATGTTATGCCATTTAAAATATCTGGGAGAATAATGGGACCTAATATTTCAGTTCCCATAATTCCAGATATTAATCTTCCAACGTGTTTGAAAGTTCCTCAATCGTGTAACTCTCAGATTTTCTTCATTCCATAAATGCATGTTGTGAGAATTTAATATTCCTTTTCGTGTAAATAGCGATTTGTCGCTAAATATTACACGAGAAGAAAATCTAGGATCTTTGCAGAAGATTTAGATTGCGATATGCCATATTGGCTAGAAAGACTTGAAGAGAATATTATAGAAAATGTACAAAGAAATTGTTGAGACGCATGTAAGCCTGCATTATGATGAATGGTGATTATTTTGAACATCTTTTATAAAATTTTTTCTTCCGTCCTATTCAGGGCATTTAAAGCAATTCATTTTTTTCAGAACGTTCAAAACAATTTCTTTTGTGGACGATCGAAAGCAATCCGCCCTTTTTAAGACGACTAATATATTTCTACCTGTATATTTTATATTAATATTTTTCGTAAGGCAAAGTAAAAAGAAAAAAGAATGAGAGAAATGTTAACTCTGCAAAAAACAAATAACATGCAACATTATTTCATCGTTGATCTTTCATCGTTTGCAATTGGAATTGTCACATTTTGAATTTTTATGACGCTTCAATTAATCACGTGTTCACGTTAAACAGCGATACTTCATTTATGAAGAATCTTTCTTGATCGTAGTAATTTAACTTCGGATTACGCTATCATGTGAATTTGCGTGCATTTGACTGTTCAACCATAACCAATAAAATCAGTGCGCGACTTCTTACCACTGCTTACCACGTTGAGCAACGTGTATTGTATAATAATAACGTGTGTTTTTACACGCGATTTTTCATCGCCAAATAATTAATCGACAGTGACTGATAGTGATTAATTAATAAATTTATTAGTAAAGTCAGTCGACTGTTCGTCGGGTAAACGTGTATTGTGGACGCGTTCTTCGAAAATGTATGTTGTTTGACAAAAACATGTATTTCTTCGCATAGTTTCCGCTATTAAATACAATAATTATTCGGCAGTGATTGATAGTGATTAATTCAATTTCATTAATAAATTTCTCATTTTCTTAAACGAGTAAATAATTAATCGAGTAAATATACAATTAATATTGTGTGTGATTATTTAAATTTATTATAAGAAACACTTAATTTGGAAGTTCACTATTTGGAATTCTATCGGAAATTTCGGCCTTTTTCATAGAAATTTAGAATTATTAAATCATCTTGATATAGTAAATAAAAGAGTGAGTGACTGAGTGATTGAGTGAGTGAACGAATGAGAGAATGAATAAGTGAGTGAGTGAGTGAGCGAGAGAGAGAGAGAGAGAGAGAGAGAGAGAATCTTGCATTCCTAATTTGAGACGATATTTCTTTTTAAAAAATGTACTAATGTGCGCGTATTATTGTGTGAAATCATCAATCATCATAGCAATCGTCTCGCGTAAGCACTCGCGTCTAAGTTTCATCGTCCCTGCCTATCTCTTGTATTTAATCCGTGATTCGCTAACTATTTCTCTTAATAATTCAAAAGTATCGGACAAAATTTTCGAAGAGGAAAAATTGTCTCAGAAACGACATTTTAAGGACAGAAGTTTGTTTTGAATCATCCTGAATAATCATATAAAATGTTCTGAGACGGCACAATATCTGGAAAACTATAAGTTTTATAAAAAAAAATGTTTTAGATAAAAGTAGTTGTAGAGTCCAAAAAGTCCTAACCGCTGTCTTCATCAGTCTGACTTTGAGTAGCGTTGCCAAGATAGGGCGAAGTCAACTCGGATTTTTTAAATGAAAATTCCACTTTTTTTTTTCTTATAGTTCTTGTTGAAATCTTTTCAAAATACTATAATTTTATCTATTTTAGATCAGCTGTTTGGAAATTATTAAGTAACTTTATAGTGAGATGTCAATGACTGTAGGTGAACCAAACACAAAAACTGTTCATTTTTTTTGCACTAAAAATAAAACTTATAAATTATAACATATGAGAAAAGATTTGATTTCACCGAATCCCAATTTCATATAGGATTAATGCAGAATCCTTTATTGCAACTGGATAGCAATTTTAATCTCCCATATTCTAATAATAAAGAAAAATCAATCAGGCATCGGGGAAGAAACAGCTAACGGATTAAGAAGAGTGATCCAAAAATTAAACTTATCAATGACTCCAAAATCTTATTAACAGGAAATTGATTTGATCTTTCAATTCTACATAAAATTTGTTGTTTCCGTGCTAAATTTTAACTTGGCAGATATTTCTATGGGAAATTCAAATTTAGCAACAATACTAATTCCTGAAAAATCGAGTCCCTGCTTTTCTCTCAACCCACAAGCGCCACAAACTTAAACTTATATAAAGGTGGCAAAAATCGAGCTGAGCGATCATTTTTTATTTCTGCAATCATGTCTTTAATCCGCTTGAAATCATTTTTGATTTATTTTTGATCTAGTATGGATTATTTTGATTCAAATCATTTTTTATTCAGTCTAATCTATGTCCGGATCGGGAAACGTTGGAAAGAGAAGAACTGAATTGAATTTGAAATATCTTGAGTAATTATTTTGAAAAAGTACGCATGTTTTTGTTTCATTAATTCTCTGCTTTTCTCCTATATCTGAAAAGAGCTGATGACGTTTGTAGCTGATCAATTCTTCCGTTCACATATCCTCCAGTCAATTTACATTGATTTCTCATTAAAATATTTGCAAATGGCCATTTCGCGTCAAGTCTCAAAGGCCCTCAAATCTTCGCAACAATCCATTCGAATTGTATCTAACATAATGTTCGCAAAAATTTGCATGCTACCGTCGCTCGAGGCTCGGCAACCGACATCACGTGACACTCTGGCTCAGGAGCGTTCCTGTAACTTAAACGGAAGTCGTACCTTACGTTATTAAAGAATATATTCTTTACAAAATAATTTCTATTTCCTTAAAAAAATTAAATACTAAAGCGCGTCGGAATCATGCGTGAAATGTGCAAATCTTTGCGAACACTGATTTAACATTCCAATCAATAATCAGTCGATAGTCGGTAACTCGCGTTTTGAATACTTTGTGAATAATAATTTAATTCACTCCCATTTTCGCTCCATTGATATGAAATGAAGCAGCTTGAATTGCTCAGATCTAATTGTAAATTTCCTTGCTAATTGAATACAAATTGTTTGAATCAATTATTGTTTCCAATTTTAGTAATACCAATGCCAAAGATCGAATTAAGGGGGTATATCATCTTTGCCATAGAAAAAAATATAAATTTTTCAGGAATTTTTTCAGATAGAAAGGATAGACAAAACAAAAAACATATTTAAGGATTGGAATTGTACTTTAAAGTTAAAGAATTAATTTTTTTTTAGCAAAAAAATGTTAGACCAATCCTCTGCAGATGGCACCAACCGTGCACGCTATAGGTTAAATGGTTTGACCAAGAATAAAAAATAAAAAGAATATTATTCTTTGATATTTTTTTAAAGAACTATATAATATTTTTATGAAAAAATATTTTTTGAAAAAAATTAACTTTTCAGGAATTTACGTTCAGTTGAATAAAAAAAGTTAAATTTGTTATTAAAAATTTGTGTACAAAAACGATTTCCAAAAAAAATTTAAAACGTGTATCAAAAATCTGACTACTTCCATAGAATGTTTAATTACAAATATTTTCAACTTTATACCAAGTTAATTGGATGTAAATTGCGGGAGATACGCTGCACTCCAATTTGATAAATACTGTTTCAAGAAAATCGCATTTAAAGTTTTGCAAGATGGAAACTTGTAAATATTTCGAACTCACCTTTAATTGGCCTACGCCATACAATTGCCCTTCTAAATCTCCATTTCATCTGCCAGCTTTCAAGATGTCGACAGTATCTAATAATGTCGGTAATAGAAGAGAGATATACAATACACTGAGAACGCCAAGGAGCGCTCATAGCGCGCTGGGACGCCTTGTATAAAATCTATTTTACACATAAAAGCGTTTCAGAACCCATTCTAACGAATGAAATTATATTCTTAACAATTCAAAAAATCCATTTTTTGTCTCAAAGATGATATACCCTTAGTATGATTAAACGTTCTATATTCCGATTGATTAAATAATTAAATGTATTTAGATAATCACGTATTAATTTACAAGGACATAAACTTAATACAAGATAAAAACTTAATACAATAACAGAATTCAAATGATTAATATTAATTTTCTACTGATTTGACATTTTCTAATGATTAATATTAATTTACTAATAGTAATTCTATTCAATTAAAAATTCTTTAAAAATCTTATAGCATGCCAGCACTTGCAGTCTCATGGTTTTCCGCTCGGCCTGAGACTCGCCCCATTCTGATCGTACTTCACCCACTCTAATAAACAATCAGCCATTATTCCAATTCTAGTCACACATTGCGCCGTACCGTCTCTCTCCATTCACACATTTACACAGCAGCAATGCGGCAGATATAATACAATCTTTCTATCCTCGCGCAATTTTCATTCTCGCGCATAAAATTTAAAATGTTACGCCGCCGGTCGTAGCATTTCGTACATTAATTTACTTCGATAAATATTATAATATAGATATACATATTATTGAAGTAAATTTTGTGATATAATAAATTTTATGTAATAATTTTTGAAGACGAATTAAAGTTATATTATTACTTGAATCAAAGTAGAAAGACTTGCAACAAATATTTTTGAAGAAAAATGAAAGTTACTATTATTTTTTTTGGAAGATTAGAATAAAAAAACTTTCAATGGCGAAAACATAAAAAGATATAATGTATCACTTAGTAAAGATAGTACAATTATCGTATAACAAATCAAATTAACCAAGACTCCTTATAAATCAAAGAACTGGAAAGGATACGGGTAAGAAGTCAAGCGTAGAAGATGTCGCGCAAATAATAATATTAGGTATGGGAAAAAGTTCGTGACGTTTTTCCTGTTACATGTAATATATCTAATATATCTAATATATCTATGAAGTGTGAAACTTCTTTATTTATTAAAATGCACTTACATGTTTCGATTCACTTTTGAGCCCTCCTCAGAGACACAAACCAACATAAATAAATTGTAAATAAAAATTATCCTGTCATGGTGAGCTCCCTTATCTCGAGAATTTAAATGCCAAAATTAAACTCAAAAAGAGTGAAAGAAAAAAAAAATGAAAAAAAAATAAATGAAAATAAGGAAATGATGGAAATGATGGAATTACATTCTAACGTATTATTTTAAGGGAACACAACCAAGTGAATCTCTCCGATTTAAATGGAATTTTTAATATGTCGTTCTATGGACAAAAATAGGAGATACGTATTTTTTTAAACGTTCTGAATCGCGCGTTAAGAGGTTGAAATCCTCTCTTGAAAAAAATCGGTTTTTTTTCTCGGATTGAATATCGTCGAAACTGTAAAAGATAGAAAAAAAATTGCAGAATGAAAATTACATGGCATTAAGAGTACTTTAGAACTATAATAAATAATTTTTTTATAAATAAATAATTTTGATTATAAATAAATTTAAAAAATATTTTTTTATTATACAACTAAATTACTTTTGAAGCTATTCAATTTTCATTGTGAAAATTTGTATCTCGTACATTTTCGACGATATTCAATCCGAAAAAGAAACATTTTTTTCAAGAAAAGATTTCATTAATGTACTATTCAGCATGTATAGAAAAATATATGTCTCCTATTTTTGTTCATAGAACAGAAATACTAAAAGTTCATTTAAATCGGAGAGATTCACTTGTGTTCCTTTATTAGTAAAGATAGTACTACTTTACTTTTAAAAGATGCGTTACGTATCACTTATTGTCAGTAAAGATAATACAATAAGTTGCAATAGTTGGGTTTATTTTTAATTTATAATATTTACGTTTTATCGTAAATATTCCAAGGTGGGCACATATTCTTAACGTTTTTTTATTTTTTTTTTTTAAAGATAAAGTTTATATTATACAATACTAATAATAATAAAAGTTACTATTACTTTTTGGTAAATATTACGACGCTAATCTATATTCAATGAAAACAATTTTGAAGAAAAATTAAAGTTATTAGATATTATAAGACTTAATCTGTGCGTGAAATTAAAGGAAGTTATAAAGATATATTATCATATACCTGTCCTTGCAAAGCAGGATTAGGAGAAATTGTAAGCACATCATTGCTATTTTGCTGTACTGTTATCAATAAATATGATAAACTAATGATAAAATATGATAAACTAACCTAATTTAAAATAAAATTATTATTATTATTATTAGCTAGTTTCGGAAAAGGTTTCCGTATTTTTCCGGTATTAGTAATAAAATGGAAGTTATCATCAGGATTGATAAATATTATTTTTCAGTTATTTTGCTATTATTTTTTATAGTAAAGAATTTGATGATGATGACATTGCAATTTTTTTTATGACAGTAACGCTAACTAACTAAACGCTAAGATTGTGTTAAGGTTAGAAAAGCCACTTTGAAAAGTAACTTGTCACCATTACACGTTACTTATCGTAAAGTAATAAGTAACGAGTAATGCTACTCGTTGTAACACGTTACAAATAACGAGTAAAAAGTAACACATTACAAATTAGGAATTGTTTTTTCAATAACGAATGACTTTTTTCAATCCGTTACAAGTAACGATTGACTTTTCTAACTCTAATGTTATCATTATCGTCATAAAAAATTCGCAAAGTCATTACATTACATTACACAAAATTGTTATTATTATAAAGTAACGAACAACATTAACAAAGTAATGGTATTACAAGTAACATATCACTTTTCAATCCTGTTTATCATGTACTGATAAGAAATGTGAGTGGAAAAAAAGCACAAAAAGATTTTGCAAAATTATGATCTTGTTACTCTTTTGCAACATAAATATTTCTCTCCTTCACAACTTCCCAAAAAAAATTTAAATAGTTAAGAGTGCTCTAAAATTAATAGGAGAAAAAGATAAAGAGATAAAAGAGACTAAAGAAGAAACAAAAAAGAATTATTAAAAAACCTGATACCTTGCCATACAAAAGCTGAAAGGAAAAAAAGAAATCCTTGCACTTTCTCTGGTGCACTTTCTCAACAAATTAAAATTAAGAATATTACATACAAAGATCTACCTAATTCTGTTGTAACTAAACATATGTGAGTACATTAGTTTGAAAACAAATTTTAAGAATTAAATTTAAAATATCTTTTTAATTGATTTTAACATGAACATTCTTCAGTCTTTTGAACATGATTTTATTTTATAATATCACAATTTATGTGTTTGAAACTCAGGACGACACATACTAGTACACGAAGAACAAAAGTAAAACAAAAAGTAAACAAATTATTCAAATTATTTTTAAATTTCAAGATGGTGATTGCAATAAAAAAATTATCAGTGTGTACAAGAATGTTATATTAATATGAACACAGTGAAAATGTTGAAGAAATTTGTGTGAAAACTAAAGAATAGAACATTTATTGAATATAAGAAAGGAGATAAAGGATAACAGGTTCTACTGTTATGAATTATTTACATACATGAATAATAAAAATGCAGACGAATAAAAAATGTGATAATATTTTAAAGCAAAGAATTTTAAAACAGAGTTCACTGAATAAAAAGACTGAAGTAGAAGTATGCAGAGCCTTTGCAAAAGATGCAAATGCTGTAATTGGATTGTTATCTCAAGACTCATTCGTGGTTAGTTTATTCACCAGATGGAATTATAGTTAAAAATATTGAACAAGTTGCTTTATTAAAAATAAAGTGCTAATTTGTTGGAAAAATTTCAAATATTGAAAGCACTATGAATAATCAAATAAATAAGTGCTTGCAGAAAAAAAAAGAAAATATGTTAAAAGAAAAGCATCGATACTATGGACAAGTACAGTCAGGCAGAGTTCAATTTAAAATTCACATGTTTTATCACTTATTCCTGTTTTGATAAACAACGTTTTACTTTAAGAGTTGAAAGAAATGATTTTATTTTTATGATATTAAATGAATTAAAAAAATTTTATTATAATGTAATGTCGCATAAAATTTGTTTATTGAAAAAAGGATACAATAAAGATAGTCAATAAATATTAAAAAATAATTAAAAGTACTAAAATATTTACAATAAGAATTTTATTTTAGACCGTATATATGAGAACATATACGGTCTAAAATATATAGTTGATAAATTAGGAGCTTATACTGGTTGAAGCTGGATTTTTAATGCTTTTTTTCTAATAATTTCTATGTGAACTTATATTAGTGTACTTATATTAGTACTCTTATATTAGTATATTTAAATACTAAATATATACTAAATAAGTAGTATTTGAACTGCGCGTCGAAATAATTTTTCGAACTTATAGACGCAAGCAAACTACTGTAATAATATCATAAATTAAATTGATAAGCACTTTAATAATTTGATGCTCAATCTGACATCCTATTAGAAAAAATGTACTGAAAAACTACAAATAAATTTATTATGAAAAATATTACTAAAATATTTATTCTGATTAGTTACAGATACATCTAGTTTGGATAAACACGTTTTTAAAAGTTTAAAGAAAAAATAATTTTATTTCTTATTAATATTAAGTTTCTTATTTATATATTAAATATTTCTTATTTATATTAAGTTATTTGTTACACGAAAAAAAAATGTAATAAAGAAGATAGTCAATTGATTGGGAGCATTAGAAAATAATAGAAAGTTCTAAAATATTAGAACTTTGGTATTTCAAAGAACTACATACATAGTATATAAATTCACATAGAATTATACAAGCATTCCCAATAAACATTATTATATTAATGTTATAAAAGTACAATAAATTGTTACAAGTAATAAACACAATTGTTGTCGATAACATACCGGTTAATTATAATTTCTTATTCATAAATATAACATGTAAGAAGTTATATTTTTGTTATATAATAAAATAATATTTATATTACATATTTATATAATATTTATACTACCATAAAGTAATTGCGTGTGTGTGAGTGTGTATGTGTGTGTGTGTATATATATATATATATATACATACATATTGTATATATACATATATATAAGGTACTTTAAAAATAAAAGACAATGTATTGCAAAAATTTTTAATGAAATTACGATTCTTATTACAACTGTTACGATGATGTATGAAAATGATGTATATCTTTGGATAGGAGAATTATTAATACACAGTCTTTTTTTTTTAGAATTTTGTAATTCTCAAAATCTAAACATATTTGTAATCGATTATCCTTTTGCTTCTGAATCCCTTACTATTTCAGCTAAAGAAGTACAAACAAAATGTTTAAAAATGTTTAAAAGTTACTAATTTCTAATTCTAATTTTGAAAAATTGTAACAGTTCCTTTAATACATCATCGATTAATTAAATAATATAAAATTAAATATTAGGTGTACAACTTTGCTTGCGCCGTTTTTTTCCGAAATTCGAGGCTTTATTGTAAAAAACTGGTTATACATTTATGATTCGAAGTATTGTCCATCGCTGGCCACTACTTTCTCCCATCTTTCGGGTAGCGTACGAATCCCGCGTCGAAAAAATTGGTCATCTGTTGAGGCTATCCACGAATCGATCCAATTTTTTATTTCTTCATAAGACCGGAAGTGCTGGTCAGCCAGGCCGTGTGCCATTGATCGAAACAAATGATAGTCAGAGGGAGCAACGTCTGGAGAATACGGCGGGTGGGGACTTCCCATTTCAACGTTTCCAAGTATGTTTTGACCACTTTCGCAACATGGGGTCGAGCATTGTCATGCTGCAAAATCACTTTATCGTGTCTCTCGTTGTATTGCGGCCGTTTGTCTTTCAATGCTCGACTCAAACGCATCAATTGCGTTCGATACCGATCGCCTGTGATTGTTTCAGTCGGTTTTAACAGTTCATAATACACTACGCCGAGCTGGTCCCACCAAATACAGAGCATGACCTTGGACGTCAAAATCACCGTTCTTGAAGCGTTGAAACCACTCACGACATGTTCTTTCACTAATAGCGGCCTCACCCTAAGTATTTGAGAGCATTCGATGAGCCTCAGCCGCAAATTTCTTCATATTGAAGCAAAAAATTAAAACCTCCCGCAAATGACGAGAATTTGGCTCGTAAACTGACATTTTCAATCGAGAATAACTTTATGATGCAGACACAAATCGACTAATGTTTCTATAGGGTTATGTTGACAGATGCCCAAGTTTATTGTATGACGTCTATGATCTATTTATTTCGATCACTACTTACCGCTAAAGGCATCTATAGGAAAACGGCGGAAGCAAAGTTGTACACCTAATAATATAAACAAACAAAGGCCAATGAGAGTTTTTGTTGCGAAAATAAAAATCGTTTATTGTCGAAAAATTATAATTAGTTACGCATAATATTTCGGCCCGCTTCCGGGCCATCATTAGTATGTCTGAACGTATACTGTAAAATTCTCACTTCTTTCTTCATAGCGAGACGGTAGAGTGGCAACTCAATCTTCTTATTCTTTTGGCAATGGTTGACAATTCCAGTGGCAATGATTAACAGATAAAAATCTGTGCAAATTTAAAAAATGTTACAATTATTATTTTTTATAGAAGAAAAATTAATCTCTCACTCATGCAGTCATGAAAGACGTGAATATCAAAAATCAAAGTCGAAAGATAAAGAATCCGCAAATTATTCATATTTAGCGATATAAATTCACTACAGCCGTTCCGAATATTGAGACAGTCAATATTCAAATGAATCAAAGATAATACACATTGTATAAACAATATAATAAGTAAAATGGACGGTATTACCAACATATGTCAAATTGTTACTTAAAAATAATAAAACAAAAACGGCGCGCAGTTTAAATCAGTGTAATTATTGAGAATCGAGATGAGTGATGTAAAAATTCGGTGTCAGATTGCAAATTAAGGCTGCTTTTTGTAACTGAATATATAGCATTTCCGACGTTGCTTGTACAAAAAGTACGCTCCTGATCAACAATTTCTATATCTTCCTAATCAAAATCATGGTGTAGATCTAATCTATGTTCGATAATAATAGAATGATTACTCGTGTTCGTTCGGATCATTACAATATTTCGAGATTCTCGTTTTTAAAGTTCTCCCTATCTGCCCGACATAGGAGGCATCGCATTATATCTTGTAAATTATGTTTTCTTTTAAATTACGTAAATTCTTTTTAGCTTTATTAAGTAAAAGATCTTTATTAATAAAAGAATTAAGCTTGTTCTGATTAAAAAATATAAGGTCAACATCAAGATCTTTAATTATGTCCTTGAATTATGAGATCTCCGAAAGAAACGGAATCATAAACCATGACTTCTTAACAATATCTTCGTTGGAAGTATCATTTGTGTTTCTTTAAAGTTTTATTACTCAATAAAGATTTTAGCTGCTTATTAATTGTGTTAAAAATAAAATCAATCGGACATTATTTAAAAGTGTCTCAATGACAAATGTCAAGTTCTTTTTATAATATTTGATAGGTTGAGATAGCAAAAAGGCCCTATCAATCTCTATTCTTATGAACCTCTCTTTTGCGAAATAGGATGCTGAAAAAAGAAATTCAGACATCTATCGAAGAAAGTAGACTTGTGATATCAATCATATTCAAAAATATTGTTATTATTCAAGAATATTATTCTTGATAATAGTAATATCTAAATAATTTAATCTGTCCTCACCAATTTCAATCGTGAACTGTAATCGAAGATGAAACGAATTGAAAACTTGTAATATTTCTGTTTTCTTTTGCTGGAGCTCCCATTGCAATGTCATCTACGTAATGAATATAAAAGGGGATATGGAAAGCTAAAATATACAATGCCTTTTTCTCCAGATTTTGTAATGCTAAATCCGCGATTACTGTGTGATAGAGATGAGCTCATGAGCATTCCAAATTTTTATCTGTAGATAATATTGTCAAAAGAAAAAAATAAGAAACTAAAGAATTAAAAACTAATTCTAGGGAGATAAAAAATTCGTCTTTTGAAATATTGCATATTTTTCAAATTGCGGGCTATCTGTTAGAGATGCTGTCAAGAGCTACCATAAGTCAATCAATATATTTGTAAAAAAGGAAACGTCAAGAAAATTAAAATAGAATTATTATCTAATGTTTTTTTACTCAAAATTTCAATCAAATGAAAACTATTTTTTTATATAACTGAATGAGTCAACACTAATTTCATAAAATATTTTATGTAGAAATATTGCTAAAAAGTATAATGGACTATCGATTGCAGAGATGATAATTCTTAGACGCGACCCCGGTTTATGGATTTTTGGAAGCCCAGGTTTTTAATATCCCATCACTGTTGTACAATTTATTGTAAATCTGTTGCGAAATGAATTCTTTTTTTCTTCCATCTGTGAGTAACTCTTTCAGTTTTCTAGAAAGAATGTTAGTACGATCTTTTTTAACTATCTCATATGTATTTTCATCACTTAGTAATGTAAGCATTTTTTGTCTATAGTCTTCCTTTCTCATTGCCACTATCATACTACACATTATCCTTATTGGTTCTAGTAATCATAATATCATGATTGTTCCTCAAAAATGATTTTGTTGCTTTCTATATATCTGCAAACTTATCCTTCAAAGAATCAATCCGACTAAAATTTGATGAAAGATTATTAATAATTGGTATGATTCGGTTCCTAATCATTTGCTTACGTATAACTTATTAAGATTTTCGATGTTTTTTCGATGTTTTTTATAAATTCTAAAATAAGTTTTTTATAATTAGAAGGAGGCATTGAAAAGTTTTCTCCTAATTGAAAGATACTGTACGTTATTCGAAATCAGAGTTAATAATTGAAGTCAAGTGAATTGTCAACCATTGTCAATAGAATAAGGAGATTGAGTTGCCATTCTACCGTCTCATCATGGAGAAGTGAGAATTACAATACACCAGGTATATAAATATGAAACCGAAATTTTATTATATAGAAAATACACGTTTATTGCATGAAAATGATAAAAAATATTTTATTCGAAGTATTGCCCATCGGTAGCTATACATTTTTTCTACCTGTTTGACAATTTGTGGATGCCACGCCAAAAAAATTGTTGCTCATTTGAGCCAAATCAGTCATCTAATCATTTTCGTACATTTTCGTAAGAAGTCAAGCGCTGCTGAGCAAGTGCGTGTCCCATCGATGCAAATAAATGGTAATCGGACGGAGCCAAGTCTCGTGAGTAAGCCGCATGCGAAAGTATTTCCCAACCAAATACCTCAATCGTTTCCTTGATCAGTTTTACTGTGTGATGGTGCATTATCATGAAGCAAAATCACTTTGTGTTGCCTTTTTTGATATTCCGGTCGTTTTTCACAAAGCTTGATTCAAATTGATCATTTGTTGTCGGTAGCGTTCAGTATTAACGATTTCGCCAGGTTTTAGCAGCTCGATAATAGATCATATCTTTCTGATCCCACACAGAAGCATTGTCTTCCGTCCATAGCGATTTGGCCTTGCAGTCGATGTCGATGATTCGCCTGAAATTACCCATGATCTTTTACGCTTAGGATTTTCAAAATATATCCACTTTTTATCGCCAGTCACAATTCGATGGAGAAATGATTTTCTTTTGTACCTGGCGAGCAGCATTTCGCAAGTGGTTTTTCGGTTTTCCTGCTGTCTTTCATTCAGTTCATGTGGAACCCATTTTCCCATCTTCTGGATCTTTCCCATGGATTTCAAACGTATGACGTAGGAGACGGCTTCTCGTGTCACATTCAATTGATCCGCGAGTTGTTGTTGAGTTTGAGCGTCATCCTCATCCAACAATGCTTGCAATTCGCTGTCTTCAAACTTTTTCGGTGGTTTTCGACGTTCTTCATTTCTCACGTCAAAATCGCCACTTTTTTAAACCACTCAAAGCACTGTGATTTACCAAGAGCATGCTCACAGTAAGCTTCGAGAAGGATTAGATGCGATTCTGCAACAGTTTTCTTCAAATGACAATAACAGAAAATAAATGCTGTCAAATCGTAGTTTCCAGACACAAAATTCGACATGTTCAACGCTATTACAAACTATACTGTTGTATGAAACTTGTATTGTTATGAGTTGAAAATCTTTGTCAGATGTCAGAACAAGGAAATAGCGTCAATGGCGCCGTCTGACGGCAACTATATTGACAGCTATGGCCATTCTATTAGTAAATTCCGGTTTCATATTTACATACCTGGTACATTCAGACATACTGATGATGGCCCGGAAGCAGGCCGAAACATTTATGCATAATCAATTATACTATAGTTTTTCGACAATAAACGATTTTTATTTTCGCACTAACAACCGCGCAAAAAACTCTCCCTTGTTTATTTTTGTTTTTTGATATTCTCAAGAGTTTAGTTACTTGTCTTATTTCCCAAATGAAAATGGATTAAAATGTATTGAAATGGATTCAGAAATATTGATTCACGAATGTTAAAATGAATGCTTTTCAATCCTGAATGCATTTTTATTCATTTATAGAAATTGCATGCAGCATATCTCTATGCCTTTCAATCTAAAAATAATATTAGCTTTTTCTGTGAATTGTGAATACTGTTCAATTCAAAATTTTGAAAAGAAAATGCAGTTTTTCAATTGAATTTAATTGAATCCAATTGAATCCAAAAAAGTATTTACTATTTAAAATATTCGGATAGAAAAAAATTTCAATTCATTTTAATCTATTCTCGTTGGCTGGATTGAATAATATAAAGTTAAAATGTAAAAGTCATAAAAATATAAGTGTGTAAGTATACTCATATAAAACATAACATGCAAAATGTAATTGCTAAATGTAGGAATGTACAATTCTGAATTCTGGAGAAACATCGGATAAGATAGTGAAACAGCTATATCCATTAAAATTAAAAGTATAAGGAAAGCTCAAGTGATTAGAAATTAAATATAACAATAAAATAAACAATACAGTAAACAATGCAGCACCGTTCATGCTTCATTAAAAATAATTTCAAAATGTTTATTAAAAATCATTTTAATAAAAATTCAGTTTAGGGGAGAATCTCTCAATGCCCTTGATTTTAATATAGGGATCCAGGTGTATAAGCTTAAATCCGCTGTTTTTTAGTCAGAAAAATACATTTTTTTTCCTAGGAAGCGAAAACAAATTTATTCAAAGTATTGCCCTCGCTAACTATATATTTTCCCATCTTTCGGACAATTTGTGTATACCACGCCAAAAAAATTCCTCATCTTTCGAGGCAAACTACTCATCAAGCCATTTTCGGATGTCTTCGTAAGAATCGAAGTGTCGCTCAGCGAGAGCGTGGCTCATCGACGAAAACAGGTGATAGTCAGAAAGTGCCAGGTCTAGTGAGTAAGCGGGATGGGGTAGCACTTTCCAGTTGAGTGTCTTCAAGTAGTTTTGGATAATTGTTGACGTGTGCGATGGTGCGTTGTCGTTGAAGAAAATCAGCTTGTCATGTCTTTTCTGATAATGCAGCCTTTTTTTACGCAGAGCATACAATTTAATCAGTTGTTGGTGGTAGCGGTGAGCATTAACAGTTTCACCAGGTTTTAAGCTCGTAGTAGATGACACCCTCCTGATCCCATCAAACGCACAGCATTGTTTTTCGTCCGAAGCGATTTGATCTTGAGGAAGATGTTGATAGTTGGGCGGGATCAACCCAAGATTTCTTGCGTTTAGGATTCTGAAAATAGATCCACTTTTCATCGCCTGTCACAATCCGATGCAGGACTTTCTTTTTTATCTGGCAAGCAGAATTTGGCGTGTGTTTTGGCGTCGCTCCATCTGCTTATCGTTCAGTTCATGCGGCACCCATTTTCCAATCTTTTGAACCTTCCCCATGTAGCCGCATGGAAATGACTGCTTGAGGAACACCCAATTGCTCGGCAAGCATTTTTTGCGATTGAGTATCGTCCTCGTCCAAAAGAGCCTGCAATTCCTCAACCTTCCTGTGCCGATTTTCACAGGGCTTCTTGTCACAGGTCAAAATTGTCGTCATTGAACCGGCGAAACCAATCTCTGCATGTTGTTTCTGATAAAGCATTGTCGCCATAGGCCTCTATACGCATTCGATGCGATTCGGCAGCCGATTTCTTCAAATTGAAACAGAAAAGTAAAGCTTCCCGCATATGCTTTTTTTTTTAGCAACAAAGACATGATTACGAAAGAAAATGTATGTTATTGTGAAAATGTATGAAATTGCTGATGATATGCACTAGTTAATGTCGACAGATGTGAAACACATAAAAAAAGTGTGTTGTGTGCCCAGGGTAGCTTTGTACGCTCATTAATATCACCTATGAGCAAACAGCGGATAAGCTTATACCCCTATATGAGTATTCTCTGTTACGATCAAGCATTCATGGGCCGTCAAAATGGCCACAGCTTAAGAGGCCTCGATTCGTTATCTTTGCTTTGCAGATCAGTCAAAAGAATATCATACATGTCACGAGATGTTAGTGTGATCGACGATTGTAATTTGAGTAACGTAAAACTTTATCCAAATTCAGTTATATTCGTACGATGATTTAAATCTGAATTTTGGCAAAAAGAGATACGTTCTATTTGATATGTATACTCATTTTCGTAGAGCATGTTATGGAATCTATTGCTTCGAAATGTTACTCAATGTGCTCTCATTTATCGAGAAAGGGCATTTTGTGATCATTGATTGCTCGCAACAAAACGAATCCGCCATGAATGCCACTACGCATAGAATTTGACTGCAATGAGAATGTGCCCGCAAATACAACAGCCTATTTTCTCATCATACACAATCGTGTAACTCAGTATAATCTGTTGACTAACGTAATCCGCAAGACATGTAAATTTCGACGTCAACATGTATTGTCTTTAAAAAGAGAGAAAAACTGGAGTAAGGTGCAGTCTCGAAAAATTGCTCGTTATGACCTTGATACTGACGTTTGTGAATCTGCAAAGATTCATCGTTAACAAGAAATTTATCGTGAAGGAAGCGGCGGTGTTGAAACAGAGGACCGTTCTCACGCATTTTAATACTTTAAGAGTCATCGGAATTTTTGACAAGATCCGATAGGTTTTGCGCTTCCTCATTGATTGCTTATCATCATGAATTGCGATGGGAGGACGGGAGGATCCGTAGTGAGGCGAAACGCCTGATTATGGCGGCTGTAGTTGAAATTGATGTTATCGTATACATCAAGGGACGCGAGAAACGAACATGGCTGTGGAACTTGCTTCGGGAGCGAAAACGCATGTACATCGAGACCTTGGATGCAGTTTATGAAAATATGGAATCTTTATCTAATTTAGATGTTACTAATACTATGCGATGTGGACAACATGTTAAGAATTGTGCGTTACAAAATGTATTGAAAATGTGTAACTGGTGGTTGCAAAAGAATTTTTTTTTAAATAAAATACGTTAACGTATTTATTACGTATTTCTTTTTCCCTTCTTTTACAATACATGTATGTATGTATGTATGTTTGTATGTACGTATAAACGTATGTATAAATGTACGTACAAACGTATATATAAACGTATATATAAATGTATGAACGTACATATAAACGTATGTATGAACGTATGAATGAACTTGTGACAAAGAAAATATATAGAAAGACGTGATAAAACGTGTCGCGACACGTTTGAAATTCTTAGAAAAAGAGGGAGAGCCTGATTCCCCTCTTCGATTCCAGAAGTACATATACGTCACAATTTACGCGGATGCAATCAGTTTTGCGATACTCGCTTGTACGAACGAGAAAAATATACTTCGCCAAGGAAAGTAACGCATCGTACGACGTGAAGAAGGAATATAACATGTAAATTTCAATTCTATATACAAAAAACGATTTTTAACATTATGTATGTATGGAGAACATTATGTATGTATCGCGCGATGCGTTTACTAAACAGACGTTATGATCTGACGATACGGACTACAAATTTTTGGAAATTAGAATCAATCGGTCTTCCGAGAGATCGCCCTCCACCCTGGAAATTCATTGCCGACACGAATTGTCGGCTATCTCTCGAAACGTGAAAGAGTCTCTATGAGCAGCAATGGAATATTTATATATTATTTATGGAATATTTACAAAATGCTTCGAAACGAATACAAAGACAATTTCATAAGCATTGGACCGCTTACGGACAGAGTTTGCATGCTAAACGATACGCTTGTATGTCTCGATTCTTCGTCCATACACGTGACGATGACCGAATGACGCTACGCCTTATGTTTGAGTTTGATGGGTGTATCAATGTAACGTTCGAACAATTAGCCCGACTCATCGATTCTCCAATATCGCGTCTGAGAAAGCTATACGCGATAATGATATTTTCAATGGACATCAGCTCGTCGATTGTGAGCTATTAGCTTTAGTTTTTAGTGCGTACAAAAAATCAATGTAATAATGTGAATAAAAAAAATTTGTTCGCATCACTATATATATGTACTTTATTTTATTACCCATCCTTTGCCTTGATGCGCTGGTAAAAAAGAAAAAGGAAAAAAATACAACGTATTATGAAAACTAAGTCATAAAAAAAGATAAAAGAAGAAAAGGATGTCATACTCTATCGTCGCGCTCTATCTTTTTGTAACATGCGAGCCTTTGTTACCGATGCATTTTTAGAAAGAGCAGCGGCGGGCAGCGGGTGACGATATAAATACGGAACGCATAGCGAAACGTCATCACGCATATCATGTTTATGTAATTCATCGACCGGAGTAGATAAATATATCCTACATAAATATATCCTAGTTATCACTGTTTACGTGATGCCGGCGATCAGGAACCTTCCCCGCGCTGCTCTCTCTCCCGCGCTGCTCTCTCTCCCGCGCTTACGAGTATCTCCGCTTATCCTCATCAACGAGTATCCCCGTGTTCTGCTTTCTCTCACCAACGAGTATCATCCGTGTTCCGCACTCCTCTAGCCCCTTAGGTTAGAATCGGCCTAGTATATTGATTACCTACTCTATTGATTCATTTCGTTGTTCTTTCTTCACATTACACGCTCCGACATCGTCGCGCTCTATCTTTCTCTAACACATAAGCTCTTGTTACCTACGCATTTTTGGAGAGGGTGACAGGGCGATGACGGGCAGCGATAGCGGCGATAGCGACGGCGGCGCCTGACGAAAAAAAGAAATAAGAAACGCATAACGGAATATGATCATGTTTATGTAATCAATCGATCGAGTGTTTACGTAAACAGCGATGATGTCGCCAACCGGGGACTTCCCCGCGCCGTCCCTCCTATTCTGTGCCAATGAATATCACTCGCGCCCCACGCCCCCCCCTCAAAGGACCGAAGTTAGAATCGCCCTACTGTAATATGCCTACTATGATAAAGAGCGTTCTGTAAACGTATCGTACTGTGCACAACTATAAGCAATAATACACGCATGTTAGATGCGTTGTGTACCACGGCAACATTCCCAAACGTCCGTTGCGTGTGTGCAGTATAATGGCACTAACTGGATAGAATATGACGATTTATTACGCAAGCCAAAGAAAGTAAGCGTTAAAATAAATTGTCATATAAACATGTGTATTTACATGGAAACGTAAAATATTTTTATACATTTATAATGGTTTTACAGGAGATACTTTATATAATGTTATTAATAAATATATTACATTATAAATATATTACGTTATAATAATATTAAAGAAGTGTTTCATTGTAAAATACTATTATAATTGGACGTTACCTAAACGGTTTTGATTATATTAAATGGCTTTCGTGTTGTTATTTCTTTTTTCTATTTCCTTTCATTCTCTCTCTCTCTCTCTCTCTCTCTCTCTCTCTCTCTCTCTCTCTCTCTCTCATACATGCGCGCGCGTGCACACGCACACGCACACGCACACGCACACACAAAATACCTCATTAATTATATGAAAAAAAATGAAACAAATTAAAAAATTTAAATATGTATGTATATCATAAATGATATATACGTACGTTAGAGTTTCAAAGATACAGTTTATTTTTCACATGTAATTAACGCACAAACATTTTCTTGTATAAACTAGCTGCGACAAGTATTACCGCAATCTCAGTGGTCGAATTAGGAAGATACCCGAATGAAATTCGAAAGATCCATATCCAAATCTGAGCTTACATTTTTCGAAATAAATCATGCACATTAAGATGCTCCCTCTAACATGACTAGTAGCAACAATATTATTAAACGACAATTTATGTTAATGTTATTTAATGTTAATGTTTGTAAATTTAATCTTTAATGTTATTAGATTAGTTCTGTTCTATGATTGCATTATAAAAACTGTAAATTTAATTCACCGTGCAGTTTATAGAATCGGTTACGTACATAAAATGCAAACCGAACTATTCAAGTATTCAGATACAATTCATCATATAAGTTATCATTTTTCAATAGCGTAATTATATTATTTAATATTATTTAATTATATTATACTTTATTTTAAGTATTGATCCAATACTTACAAAATACTGATAAATGAGAGAGAATGGATGATAAAATAACGGATACGAAAGGCTTATTGTATAGATAATGATTAAGCTATGAGTATATTAAAAGACACCGCATTTTTTTAATTTCAAAAAACCGATAGCGATAGGAGATTCATACTGCAAACTGTGCTTCGTAGGACTACAAGAACAACTCAGTAGAACAATTCAGAACAAAAAGTTCTCCATTAAAATAAGAAAGGAAGCGTACATTTTCTCTTGTTGCTATAATTAATGAGATCAGTTTTTTCAATTTTTGGAAGAACCAGTAGCGGTTGTAGATTCACAGAATTACCTTTCATAGGACTAGAACTGAAAGTATAAAACAACTAAAAGTATATTCTACGTTGTAATAAGGAGAATGTACCTTTACTTTTACTGGAGCGTCCGTTTGTTGAAATACGTTTTTTTTATATTTCTCGATTTCCGTTCGACTTACGGAATTGTTCTTTTGGAACAATCTTTAGAACAATCTATAACGATAATGTTCGTTAATTAAAAAAAAGGGTACCAGATAAGAAAATGTTTTTTCTGTTTTCTGCTATATCCATTCGTCATACGGAATTGTCCTTTTGGAACAATGTTTGGAACAATTAGATCAATTTGTAACGAAAAGAAATTGTTTGATTTTTCAAAAAAGGGGGGCTAGCAAAAAAAATCGTTTTTTCGATTTTATTAAAGAACGATTTGGAATAAGATGATATCGCTTTGACACAATATAGAACAAACTTAGAACAATCTGGAACAATTGTCAAAATTTTAATTTTCAAAAAAGGGGAGCTATTTTCACACATATATCGCTTGTTCCATCCTATAAAAATAATTAAAGATAGTGTAACTTCAATAATTATCGTATCAAAAATATTTTTATATATATTTGTTTAAAAAAATATTTTTTCAAAGCTTAAAATCTCTACTTTTCGCTACTTAAAAGCTCGATCTTAATATTTTGTGAAGTTATTTAAATGAAGACGCATCAGATCTTAAAAATTTTTTACGAAATTTGTGAAGTTTCGGAGCGAATTAAAAATTGTACACAAATGAGATTTACATTATTCGAAAGAATGAATCGTTGCTTTTAATTTTTTTTTATGATTTTTTTTCATCGATTATTCGACATTAAAAGCATTTTTGCTTCAATGTTGAATAATTCGATTTAAAAAAATTGTACAAAGGTCAATAAAAAAGCAAATTGAAGGTAAAGATTCACTCTTTCGAATGCTGTAAACCGCATTTTTGCGTGAATCTTACTTCACGCCATTACCTTTGTAAAATTTGTACAAAATTTTCACATTTGACTGATATCTATTTGAGTTCATATAGCTCCATAAAGGATCAGTCAGATTGAAATGTCAATTACTGATTTCGTAATTAGAGATTTCATGCTTTAAAATGGTTTTTTAAACATCTGGATACGATAATGTTTGACAAAGATACTTTATCTTGAAGTTTGCCTGTTGCTTCTCAACGTAGTTAACGTCATTTAAAATCAATATTAAAAATGACTAAATTCAAATTTCACACATCTCCGCGAAGAATGTTATAGAGTGAATGTACGAAAAAACATTTTAAAACCATAACAAATTTCTATAATTGTAAGTTAAATTTAACACTTTCTCTTTAAAATGATTTTTAACCATTACGCTACAATATTTTTCACTGAGTGATTTGAAGTGAATAATATATTTTCTAGTCTTTCGCTAAAAATTTCTCAAAATTTTGCCGTGGATCTTAGCATTATCTGAGGTGTACCATAGGGAGGTTATATGGTCGGACTTACATCTCATGTATAAGCGTGCGTGAGTGCGTGCGTGCGTGCGTGCGTGCATGCGTGCTTGTGTGTGTGTATGTATGTATCACTTCTAGACAGCGTATCCGTTGATAAATCGCAGGATTAAATTCTGTGGAATTTCATGCCACATTCGTTGTAAAATATTGCCCAATTCAGAAGTTATGGCCAACAGAAGTAATTCATCTTAGAGATGATACACTCAATTTTTAAGTGGCACACATACACACACACACACACACACACACACACACACACACACACACACACACACACACACAACACACATCGGCGCGCGC